>NW_024584388.1:9210-17499 GCF_018398535.1 Haplochromis burtoni
CTCCTCTTTCAAACCATCTGTCCTCTCTGTCCAAAATGTGAACATTGGCATCCTCGAAAGAGTGTCCTTTATCCTTAAGATGAAGATGGACTGCTGAGTCTTGTCCTGTGGAGGTGGCTCTTCTGTGTTGTGCCATGCGCTTGTGAAGTGGCTGTTTGGTCTCTCTTTTCTTTGCAAGCTCCTTTGACTACGATGACCTGGATGACTGAGAACCTTCACAGACGTAAGAGGCTTTGATTTTGTCAACCTGGACAGGGGATTCAAGTTAGAGGTAATAGTAATTCCCAAGTCCCTTGTGGTGGTAGACAGCCTTTCAAATGCCTGGCTACTTAACAAGGCACACGGTGGACCTTGTTAATGGCGGCTTGACAGAATTTGTTGAGATACTAAAAACCCTTCCACTGGAGGACCTGAGCAGACCCACGCTGCATAAGACCATGATACAAAACAAGGGGAAGATGAATATATTGCCGCAGGATCACGCATTCGTGCTCACCAAACTGGATGAAGCAAAGAGGAGCTCATTTATTTTCCTTTTGATTTTTTTTTTTTTTTTTTTGTTACACAACTGATATCATTTAAGGAGACAATATCAAATAATTAACGTGTATAATACTTATTACTTTTAAATGAATAAATGGTCAACTTATGAAATAATAAAACTGGGATAAATAATTTTTTTTTTTTTTGGGGGGGGGTTTTTGCTTAATACACAAGCACAGCAGTGAACTAGCTGTAGCAGAAGCAATGAGTTTTCCTTTGAAATCAAAGGAGCGAAAACTACTTTTTGACTTCATTAGAAACAAGGGGAACCGTGCACGTAATATTGACGTTCTGAAAGCTGGCTGTGGGACACTAATTTTAAGTCAGCAAACTCAGAAACCGGTGAAGGCAAATGATTACATTGCATAAACTGCCTGTTGTAGTCGAATTGTTAAGTGTTGTCATTGTGTTACTTACAGTTTGACCCACGACTTACAAATTTATGATCAAAGACATTCCTTTGTTTCTGACTCCCTCCCCAGCCAGTCTGTTGGTGGGGGAGGCTGTAGTGTTTTATTATAGGGACATCTATGTGAGGGTTCTGTTTTGTTGCTTAGTAAACTTCCTGCCTTTATGACCCTTTGTTGAGCAGGAGGTCACACAAACGCACCCCCAAACACAAACACATACACACACTCTCGCACATGCATACACGCACTTACATGTGCACACACATACACACATAGTGCCTTGTCTTTTGTAACCATCAGTGTTGGGTAAGTTACTTTGAAAAAGTAATTAATTACAGTTACTAGTTACTTCTTCAAAAAAGTAACTGGGTTACAATATTCTAAAAGTAATTAATTACTTGAAAAGTAATTATTGCGTTACTTAAAAAAAAATAAAGTTTAACCCTCTGGGTTCCAGGGTATAATTGGCCATTTTTAACTACTTTTGATTTTCCCTCCACATTTTACGTTTAAAAACTATTTACTTTGCCTTGTTTGGTATCATCCTTTTCAGCACAACCTCACGTGTCTGAATTTACAGTTATGTTTTCGTTTTGACATACTGTATTAACACAATTGATCTAAAATCAGACAAAAAACATAAAATCAGAGTCGAAAAAGTTATAAATTTTTACTGTAACAACCACAAACATGTTTAAATGCAAATATAAATTGTCAATTTTAAAATCCTATGCACAAGTTTTCCAAACAACAAAGTTATTTGCAGCCATTTACCTTTTACCTTGATTTTTTTAAATAACCATTTCAAACTATTTACAGAACAATCAGCTGTTCTGCATTCAATAAGATGCCACACAAATTATTTGTGCCACTCCAAAAACATAATTTCTGTCCACTATAAAGGAGAACATCACAGCCTGATACCTGCAGGTCTGACAGCAGCAGGTGTATCACTCCTGTTTCTACCTGGAGACAGCAGTCGCCTCATTGTTCTGACACACAACACAAAACTATCCACAACACTACACAAGACAACACATTAACTACACACTCCAAACATGCTAAATGTCACAAATCTCTCACATCTCAAAACTCGCTCTCTCTCTTTTTCTGCTCTCTCTCTCTCTCTCTCTCTCACCGTCACTCCTAAAACTTCCCTTTTTTTTTTTTTTTTGCTCATAAGCAGAGAGTGCTTGCTGCGCTGTCCTTAGACAGTAAACGTGACGAAACTATTGAGGAAAAAACGCTATATATTGTTTATCATGACTCTGGTTTTACGTGGCCTATCAACACAATTTAAAAACTGGTATATATCACCTTGTTGCTTTGTCTTTAAGTGGTCATGTGATTGGCTTACCACGACTACTTTATTCTTCCTCAGTCAAACAGCAGCAC
This sequence comes from Haplochromis burtoni, assembly GCF_018398535.1. Lineage (NCBI taxonomy): Eukaryota > Metazoa > Chordata > Actinopteri > Cichliformes > Cichlidae > Haplochromis > Haplochromis burtoni. The sequence continues at coordinate 11,559 of NW_024584388.1, forward strand.
TCATGCGATTGTTTTGCCCCCTTAGCTCCAGGTGTTGTGCTAGACAGTAATCATGATTACCATCCGCGGGAGCGCGCACAGCTGCTTAAAGCTGTAGCACCCAGATTACTTACAGCTACTTCCGTGCAACTAATATAAGATGCGGTAACCTGAACACAGCTTCAACCGTCTGTTTGATGAAAAATAGTAACGGACCGCATTTTCTTGTTTGTAACTGTAACAGCGTTGTAACGACAGGAATAGTAATTAGGTAGATTATTCGTTACTGAAAAAAGTAACGCCGTTACTTGTAACGCCGTTATTCCCATCACTGGTAACCATAGGGGGATTTTACAATGGGAGGTGCTTGTGTGTACTGTAATTGTTTTCAATAAAAGGCTGCAAGCGGAGGCCTAAGTCGGAGTCATTTTGCAGTTGGATTCAGAGTGCTCCTCTGAGACTCCGACCGGGGCTTCCCTTGCTCAAGTAAAATCGAACGATCGCTGACTGTCTTGCTTCCTTGTCGTTAACGGGAATACGTTTCTAAACCAGCGGGGCCTGTGGAAGCGTAGACCCAACATTGCCAGGCATTATCGAGACATAGTTCAAGATGCAAGCTTTCACAGAATTGCAGCACAGCAAAACCAGGCAAAAGTTGGATCCAGTCACTTTGCACAGTCTGTCCTAGATTGTGTCAGCAGAACGGTTTGGGAACTGGTGAATGCTATGTATTAGGATGAAGTCAGAAACATCATCAGAGGAGAAAAGTATCTTGAGACTCGGAGGACACTTGTATTCAAAACATGGACATGACAAGACCAAACATAAGTACATCGGATAAAAAATGCGAGAAATAGCATGATTACTTCTGCAGGGAGACAGAAATCCTCAATTTTTTTTTTTTCAATGTACCTTCCAACTTCAACTTTGTGGTTGAAGCAGTCAAGGATGTGGCTGGCTTTGATGAAGACAAAAACAGAAAAGAATACCAAACTAGACTTGCCAGTGATCTCAATAAGAAGAACTGGTCCGTGCTGACCAATTTGACTCTTCGTGAAGTGATACTGTTTAACCGCAGGAGAGAAAGTGAGGTATCAAAAATGCCACTAACTGCATTCACCCTGCGAGACACTTCAGGAGTTCGGATTTGGCAGTAGGACTTTTAGAGTGTGAACAAAAACTTTGTCTGCATTTCCAGCGCATCGAAATAAGCCATCGATGTCTTCAATGGAAGCCTTGGTTTCACATCGGTGGGCCTGTGGTGTGTCTGATGAAAATCCCTTTTTCTTCTCTGGACCTGAAGCAGACACTCACTTCAGGGGATCGAAAACCATCAGACAGATTGCAAAGGAATGTGGAGCGAAGCAACCAGAAATGCTGTCCTCAACTAAGTTGAGAAGGCATGTGTCCACACACTGTCCACAGTCCTAAAACTGAGAGACAATGAGATGGACATCCTCGCAGATTTTCTAGGCCATGATATCAGAGTCCATAGGGAGTACTATAGACTGCCTGAAGGAACACTTGAGTTGGCTAAAGTCACCAAAGTGCTCATTGCTCTAGAACAAGGCAGACTATCAGACTTCCAAATTAATTTAAAGAAAAAATGCAGGAAGATGTGGACAGTGATCTTTCAGAGACTAATGCATCAAAGGACTTTCTTTCAGTTCCTCAACACTGAGTAGGTGTCAGGTTTAAATGTTTTTAGCATCCAGCCATTTACTGTGTATAAAAATAGATGACATGATAGTTTTTAAACTTGTAGCTAAAATGTGGAATCTTATGGTGGCAGGCTGTTAACAAAGGGGATAAACTAAAACCTCAAAGTGCATCCCAAATAAATTGTTCCGAAAGAGTTTCTCTCTTTTTACTTAGTTCTTATCACGTGAATGTATGTTCAGTTGTTAAATTTTCTTATCAGTTTGGTTTGAAGTGTACTTCAATGTTATAAAAAGGCTGCGAGCTGTCATTATTGACAGCTGATTTCAGTTAGTTTCTGGCAGGCAGATGGACAAGAACTGTATCCCTTGCTGCACTGCCCCATCACTATTGTGCAGACACTTGGTCGAAATGACAAGCAACAGATGTCTGCGCTTGTTGTTATGGCTTAATATTTGAAAAGTGCAAAGATGTGGAGACATGCCATTCATCTTTACATACAGTTAATACCTCTAACAAAAAATACATTGTGTAGTGTAAAGGCTGAATGGGCACGGAGTTCAACCATATACCATTACTGACAAATTTGACTTTTGACTTTTTTTGTCAAAGGATCCCAAAGATCGAGAAGTCAGCCAACCACTGAGTTTGATGAAACACCCACAGGTATCCAGCAGACTAACCAGATGGTACCTTTTTAAATTTTTTTGTGGGTTTTATAAACACAGAAATTTAAAATTTAAATATATATATATATATATACTATTATATATATATATATATATATATATATATCATTATTTGATTTTTTTTTTAAACAGCATCCTCAACACCTAAGAGAAGAATGGAGACTGGATCTGACATTGATGACCCTAAAACAGGTACTTCTCACACCTACTGCACATCTGAGATACCTGTCTTAATTTAACCTCTAAGCAAACTTAGAGGCGTTACAGTGGACAAAATGTGTGCCAAATTTCTTAATTAAGGCTAACTATCTCGTTGATTAGCTGGTTATTGTGCTCTTGTCCAAAAAGACTGTTACTGGTCAAAGAATTTACTTTTGTTACTTAACAGAAAAACACTTCTTCATCTGTCAGCTCTTTTTTGAGAGTTCCTGTATGTGAATACTTTTACCTGAAGCAACCAAAGTCATACTCCTTGGGTGGGTGAATACAGACAGAAGTCTTTATCTAATATTATATTGTGGGCAGGGATAGCTCAGTAGGTAGAGTGGTGGCCCCATGATCGGAAGGTCGGGGGTTCGATTCCCCTGAACAGCTACCCTGAGGTATCCCTACACACTGCTCCCCGGGCGCCCAATGGCTCACCCACTGCTTCACTGAGTGAATGGGTTAAATGCAGAGAGGAAGTTCCCCACGGGGATCAATAAAGTACACTTTCTTTCTTTCTTAATTCTGGACAAGAGGATTCCAGGAATCAGGGCTCTGTGCCAGAAAACATGTTTGGATAAAATTCTGAGTTTAACTTGGTGATGAGGTATAATCCGGGTTTTCCATTTCAGAGTGAGGATGGAGTCAGATACTGGGGTACAGACCCTGTAAACCTAACCTGCAGGATTTCTTTGACTCCTCTCCTGCTTCTGTTGTATCTGAACTGGCTGACTTGCATTAAGTTTTCTTTTTCTCATCCATAAAGTTGCTATCAAAGGTCATAGTTGAGTGGTTTAGTTTGCAGAAGTTTACATTTGCAAACCCAACAATTACCCTAAAACTGCAGTTTCTACCCTTTTACTTTGTGTTAATTTATCTTAAATTAATTATTAGAACTGTATTAAGTTACTTTCTTTTCTATTTTAGGAACATCAAAGAAGATGACTTGGACATCAGCTGAGGTCAATGCTGTGGAAAAGACACCAATGTCCTTCATTGAGTCTGGTAAAATACCAGGAAAGTCAGAGTGCGTTGCCTGTATTGAGGCTTCACCGAAAGCACTTTAAAAAAGAAGCTGGACAGCGGTAAAATTCTATGTAACAAATCGAATCACTGCAATGCAGCGTAAACCAAATGAGTGTGTGTGAACGAACTGCTGAGGAAGTTTCTGTTGGACTAATTCCCTTTTCCCTGGACCCTCGGACCCTTTTCCCCTGCCACATTCTGTATATATTATCACCTGGTGTTTTCCACTGTAAATAAATGCACTGTCTTCTTTGCAAAGGATTTCTGGTCTGCGCTTGAGTCAGTTTTAAACCCCTTGACAAGTGTGAGGTTTTCTACAGTCAATATAGACTGTAATTATCCTGTGGAGATGGCAAGTTTCCTTTATAGAGCATTCTAAAGTCACAACGATATGGGCAATTGGAAAGGGCTTTTATTTTAAAAAGCAAAATCCGACTGACTGGCAGCACGGTGGCACGGTAGTTAGCACTGTTGCTGAACAGCAAGAAGGTCCTGAGTTCAATTCCAACATCAGGCTGGGGTCTTTCTGTGTGGAGTTTGCATGTTCTCCCCGTGTTTGCGTGGGTTCCCTCCGGGTACTCCGGCTTCCTCCCACCGTCCAAAGACATGCAGCTTGTGGGGATAGGTTAATTGGAAAATCCAAATTGTCACTAGGTGTGAATGTGAGTGTGACTGGTTGTCTGTCCCTGTGTGTTAGCCCTGCGACAGACTGGCGACCTGTCCAGGGTGTACCCCGCCTCTCGCCCTATGACAGCTGGGATATGCTCCAGCGCCCCCCGCGACCCTGAAAAGGATAAGCGGAAGCGAATGGATGGATGGATGAATGGATGAATCCAACTGACTTGAAATTGACATGTATCACTGTGAGGTATAATGTACAACTAGTCTGCGGAAACATGAGATTTCCTTTCAAGAGCATTCTGAATACATTGAAAGTGTAGAAAATGAAAATTCACAAGGCTTTTCCTTTGAAATGTAAAAGAAGATGGCCTTGATGTTGACAGGGTGCTACTAGGGTGGAAGGGTACGTCATGTGGATCTAATGTTAGTTTTTTAACAGGACTACGTTATATTTGTTATTATGTACTTAACATATGTCTATTAATTCACTCAAAATGGGCTTTTATTTTGAAATCAGGGTAAATGTTGAAGCTAAATTCACCCAAGGTTGGGCTTTGTGACAAAGTGGCTAGGACTGAATAAATTTACCATTTGTTACTTGCATATATTGTTCTTTTGTGTTCTGTTATCTTATAGTCAGTCATAGTGCTTTAATGTAAACACAGCACATGTAACCTTGCATACTATCCTGGGTCTGTGGTAGTTTGTGGTAGTATTGGTTACATTCATTACATCTGTGCAAGTGTTCTTAAAGCTAAAGGTCACTTCATCATTAGTTGATTTGAATCTTTCATTTGTTTATGCAGTTTGGTTATACTCACCATTGTGTGTTCCTTTGTGCAGGTCCTATTTGTGAAACAGGTATTTGGGAAGGGCTGCCCCAGTACTTCCTGTTTTTATAGGATATGATGTCATTGATCATGTCAATTGGGTGTAACCAAATGAAGGAAGTTTATTTTGTGTAAAATTGTTTATTTTCTTTAAAATAACCTCATGAGTCAGATTTTGTGAAGAGATTGACTTTTCAAACCATTCAGCTGGGTGAATGAGTTTGTTAAGTGGAAGATTGATTTTACTTCTTTTTCTTTGTCTATACTGTGTTATTTAGTCTACCCTGTTTTCTCAATGGAAGAGGTTAATGAGGTTCAGATGTGAGTGGAATTTTATATAAAGCAGGTGAGATATGAAACTGCCAGGTTCTGATGTTTTGTGAAATAATTGTTGAAAGGCGACGGCAGAAAACAAAGGACAATTAAAAGAAACTTGAACAGTCTGCAGATGCTTTTTTCCTATCACTTTCCATGCTGCTTATGTTATGCTACCTCACAGGCTTTATTTTGAAATCAGTTTTCAACATCTCTTCCCGTAGTACATGGAATACACAGGGAACACAAAACAAAGTTGAGGCTGGCTTGACACAAGTGTGAAGAACCCACTGGGTTTTTGGTAGCCTGTCTTTGGGGCTTCTGGCATAGGTAGCATTGCTGTTCCCTTCACAAGTTTTTTTTTTTTTTTAATTAAATTATTTATATATATTTTTTTAAATACAAAACTAGGCAAGTTTAAAAATGTAATTATAGCTGACTGATACGAGAAATTGTCAAATACAATTTCTCTTTTGTTCCAGACAGACTATTTACTAACAGAGAGATACTCCCTACAGCTTATGACAAAATTTGATCCGAAGTGATTGATGGCCCTAATCATGACCTTTTGACCTCGCCCCTCCCCCCCGGAAGCGAGTAATGACCGTGACGAATTGC
>NW_024584389.1:0-1829 GCF_018398535.1 Haplochromis burtoni
CTTCTTTCGAATGTTGGAACACTGAGCTACTAGTTGTTTCGCCGTCATTGTGGATGTTGGGTATCGAAGGCAGCTGAACCAGTCAACTCAATATGGAAGATTATAAACACACATTGGCCCTCGCGATGGGAAATTTGAGTATTAAAAAAATAACAAGACGGAAGAGTCGACTGACATAAAGTATTGTGTACATCGTGCAAGAAGGAATTTTCTTTTCACCGAAGCACTTCCATGTTAAAATATCACATTGACGCGAAGCATACGTTAGTTGGGGATGCTGCTAGGACTTTGGCCTAATTCGTCAGCCAGCTTGCAACAAACTACTCGAGAAAGATTGGGGACTCAGTAAGTCTACCTTTGACATATTTACTGAGACAGTTGCCAAGTGCATTGCAACAAACTGTAGACCTATTAATATATATTAACATAGCTTTGGTTCCTCGTGTCACGGACTTGAAGTGCCTCCACAAGAGTGACAGAGAGAGTGGATAAATGTTTCCAATTTTTTTGTTAATATAAATATTCAAGATGTTCAATAAACATGTTAAGTCCGTATATTTTCCCTTTTTTCTCGAGTCTGCTCATGCAAATTGAAATGCAATTAATATAGAATAAAAATGAATTATATTTAATCAAAATTAACCCACAGTAATCCTGTGATGAATCTGATTAAACATTTTAATTGTTTGACAGCCCTAATATATATTATATATTAGTGTATACTTACCTATTAGTATGTATTTCATAGGAGAGATCTGTGAGCTTGGGAGTCATGTGCAATATCTTTGCTATGCTGGAACTTTCTTAAGTTCCAGCATTTTACAGGAGTCATACCACCCTAAACATGTCTCAAACAGAATGACTGCACTACACTGAGGTAAAGGAAAACAAACCTGTTCTCCACTCTCTACTCTGTGCGATTCTGCATAATAAAGGGAGGATTTGTATACATTTTATACTTTAATATAAAGCAGCTCTTCCGTTTGCTTCATGTACAGGCCTATTAAGTGGCAAGGTAATTTCCCAATGTCTGTACTGAATAAAGCTATTTCAAAAGCTTGATCATTTGGTAAACAGCCTCTATATGTTTAAGAGACTGAAATGATATTGTGCAAGTTTCTCATCTTATCTGCTTTTGCCAAAATATTTCTCTAACTTATATATTAACTGACTCTTTGCCTCAGGTTTCATAACTAAGCGCTCCACCCTAAAAAGGGGGTTTGAATAAAATGTCTATTTATTTACTCAATTGTTCGACACTAAAGTAGGTCATCAAAATAATGAGGTTGCTTTTGAAGGAAACATTGTGATGTTTCTCCAAACAAATTGATGTTTGCGAATGGAAAAGAGTTGATAACATTTGCAAACAGCTTATTCCATTAATCGTAATTACAAGGCACTGTGTGCATAACGTTATTATTGGGAGATGAATGAAACCCATGTTGTATATAAGCAACCCTGCAATTAGAGCGCAGGTTTGTTTGAATTCAACACAACCTGGACAGTAGAAAATAAGCAGTGGAGAGGGGTAAATAACTATTTTGGCTACACTAACTAAGTAACAGTTAATCTGACAGCAGTTACTGTGGAACAGCAGCCAAGCTCAAGCCATATTTACCCAGTTTAGTCTGATTTCCTGACTCTGACCACACACACTAACAGAGAATGGCAGACACATTTGGCCTCGGTGGTCCAGCTGGGTGTCTTTTACTGTGAATTAGGGAGAAACAGGCTTGTGGTGAGACAATCATCTGACAAGTTTTGAAAAGTGAAGTGAAACTTTGAGAAGGAACCAAACACACATAAAGATTTTGATGAGGAAGCTGGGA
>NW_024584389.1:1849-6568 GCF_018398535.1 Haplochromis burtoni
TGAGATACTCGGATGTTAGTTGAAGATCTCCACGGCTTAGTTGTAGTAGATCATCTCTGTTGTATTGAAGTAACCCCAGACTGTGTGAAATAATACACAGTACCACCAAAAGTGCAAAAATGTAGGAGCTCCGGGCCGCTGCGTCTGTGCGCGCCGCCATAACATGATGAGTGGACATGATGATGGCATCTGTGTTTATGTTTAAATGCTTACTGGAGTCGTCAGCCGTGTCCTCACTGGTGTACAAACACAGACGCTCCCACAAACAGGAACATGTTCTTCACTCTCTTTTTGTTCTTCAGTTTCTAGACACAATGGGTGCTCGCCAGTCCACCATTTATATTACGAACAAGAGTATCAGCTACACCCTTCGTAACCCCAGGTGACTACACTTTTGTTCTTTAGTGTTTAAAGTGGTGGTTTCTCAAGTGGACGGGATATATCTATAACTATACAACAAGTTTCTACACATTAAAAATATAAACTGGAAGCACATTAAATCATATTTTTTTCACTTTATTTCACACCTCATACATATTGATCTTTGCTGCTGAACAGAATGGCTGATGAGCTACAAATTTGAGAAATGTACATAAAATGAAGCAGAAGGGAGCTCAGCAATATTATACATTATACATTATCTGTCTGCAGTGAATTTATCTAAAGTTACAATTTTGTCTGTGAATCAGTTTTTACTGTTACTGAGATGATGGCTCCACATGACCTCACAGGTATCATTGATAAAATTACAACACGTTCTGTTCCTAAAGAGTCACATTTTACACTAGTGACAAATCTTCAGTATGTTACGCTTTCGGCCACCCAACACATCTTTATATTACAAGTTCAGAAAAATTAGAAAACATGAGAACCATTTGGAATGAATCTACACATGCACTTTTGTTTTACTGTAATCACTTTGGAAAACACTATCTAACACGATCAAGGTGGTGGTTAAGGTTAGGGATGAGATTATGGTTAGTGTTAGGAATAAGGTTAGATTAGGGAATACATGGCTGGAACGTGTGTTACCGCTGGGAGGGTCAATCTATTGGATTCCATCCACAACCCAGTGCGCACTGTAGGAATGTGGAAGTGTATATTCTTTTGCGTCTTTGAGGAACACCTAGGGTCATGACAAATTGTCAGTATATTAAACTAACAGAAGGAATCAGATAAGAAGTTTAGCAAATGTCTTACGAACTCCTGACATGATGTTCATATACCAGCAGCAATACCCCTGTCATTATTCATACTTTATAGAAACTGATCCACCTGACTCATTATGAAGAGTATGGATACTGCTTGAATAATAACATTAATTCAGATTTTTCTTTTTTTCTAACTAGTCTGTATCTTGTTAGCGGACTCTGCCAAATTCCTTTGCCAGCAAAACTTGAGCCTTCTGAATCTGGCAACACTATGTTCTCAAAAACTGGTGGAACAGCGCGTGGATCTGTTGGAGTCTTCACCTACGATCTCTATGATCATGAGAAAAAGGGAGCTGATAAGAAAATAGCCATCATGTTCTCTGTTCCTTTTGACTATGGCATGTACTCTAACTGGTTCGCAATCGGAGTCTTTGACAGGGACACAAACTGTGATTATGATCTTTATTGTAAAATGTATTACAGTCCTGAGAGAGGATTTGTCAGAGGAAAAGCTGATGGTCTTGATCTGACCCATACAGATAATGATATTACTGTTAAATCCAGCATGACAAACTCCAGCATTGCAACACTGAAAGTCGATGTACAAAACATGGAATAAAAAAAATATGAATATGAGAAGTTAAAATGATAGGTCTAATTGTTTTTAGGACAGATCTTGAGAAAAGGATTGATCACCATTCATTTTAGCATTGGCTAGGTACATAAAGACAGTAGTTATGTAGAGAAAGATATGACCTGTGCTCTGCACTACAGAGCAAGTTCAGCATTCCCAGGGTACCTTTCTGTTATCTGAAATCACTTTCAGAATAAACAGTTGCTTGCTGCTACTACTGCACATTCACCCAGTGTATATACTATATGTCTGTGTATATATATATAATGTTCTTCCTCTATACCCCCCCCAATTTTTACACATGTCGAGGAGCGTGTCAGGCTACATTTCACTGTGTGTTATACTTGTATAACTATGCATGTGACAAATAAAGAACCTTGAACCTTGAACCAGTTGTCAACTTGTTTAGTTGACCCAGTGTTTCCCCTGCTTCCACAGAAATTGATCCTTATAACATCTACACCAGAGACGTTAGCAAATGGTAATGAAAAATCTATAAAGAATAAAAAAGACATGCCAGTAAAATACAATCCTGTTTTAAAAAGGACTTGCAGTGAATGATTTTGTATCTGATCACACTTAGTACAACTCTCTGTTTCAAAGGTGATCAGATCAGAATGAATGTGACTGGTTGAATAGGTATTCAGGTGTGTTTCTGTATTTGTGGTAATTAGAGATGAAGCAGCAGATCATAATCATTTCCTGATAAACAATATCACAGATAATGGACATCACACTGAAAACACATTTTAAAAGAATCGGTGAAAACACTTCCAGGTGATTTTAGATTGGACACTAAACATAACCTGCTCATGACAGTTTCAGTTTTTAATTCTCTCAGCTGCACCTGTTTGAGATTGTGAACCAGCTTCATAGTACAGAACACTCAGGGTTAACCACAAAGTTTCCAGAATAAGCCAAACTCCCTTTTTAATACTGGTTTGGAAGTAGGTTTGGAAATCAAATAATTAAGAGATCACCTAAAACTGGTACATTGTGCTCACATAGATGGGATGTAATGAGATGAATAATTGATGAAATCAGACTAAAACTGTCAACCAAGTGTTTTTGAAAATCACCACTGAACTATGAGGAAGTAATGGAAGAGTTCAGGGATTTAATAATCTGTTATTTGTTCTGCTGGAAATACTTTCTTAGAAATACTGCTTTTAGGTCTCCTGTGCACAACAAGTAACTCTTTTTCTTCATGAATAAAAAAATAATAATAAAAAAACCCAAAACTTCATGTAAACTCACCTGTCCTGCATTTATTAACATTCCTTTGATGTTATTGATTTGGTTCCCGTTTGTGGAAAGTGTGTCCCTTTAAACAACTGTGTTTAATGATAGCACAATAGATTTTATACCAAGTGTAACCCATATTTAAGGATGGCTTAGATAAAATATATCAAAGTGAAAAAAAAGACCATTTATCTTAGCAGTTACACTCGGTTTATAGTGAATAAGTCATAGGTGCAGCAGTTAATGAGTTAACTGCTCTGGGGTAGACGTGAGTTCCAGCTCAACCAGCTGGATACTAGAAGAGCCTCAGTCAGCCTGGAAACCGGAACAGGGACCAACTGGGCCCCAGCCCCCCTCACAAGGGAAACATATAGGGATACAGGGGATGATTGTACTGCAGCCACCCTGGGAGGAGGGACATGGAGAGGCAGAGAGCAGGCTCAGAAAAAAAAAGAAAAAAATGGGTTTAAATTTTTTTCTAACATGACTAACAAATTTAACAGTGTGAGGGGTTAGGTGGAAAAACTCTGATGTAACCCAACCTGGATTGACATAACCAGAATTGATAGGCTCTGGGTTAACAGTCATAACATTCTTTGATTCTGTAACATGGCTGACAGTCTTTGGTTTAATAGTGTTAATAGTCTTTGAAAAATAGCTGTCCTTTACCACCTTGGGCTTACGGCAGCTCCAGGGACCTCCGAGAGCCAGCCAAATCCCACAGAAAATGCAATCATAGTTGGGGGTATGCCACAACTTCCAAAGGAGCTCTTCCTCCAGCTGGGCGAAGGCTGCTTCCCGCCACTGGTGCAGCTCGTGGTCTACCGGGTCCATTGTCTGGTTGCAAACTTCTGTCAAGGACTGTGTGTGGCAGGCAGGAATGGAGGACCCAAAATGCAGACTTCAGGAGGCAAACGTGAACTCAAATCTCAGCTTTTATTGCTGGACGACAAAAGAAGAAATAACTAAATATAGTAGATATACAAAATAAACTTGCAGAAAGGCACGATGAAGAAGGTGCATAAGAAGCAAAGGAAGCTGTCCATACCTGAGGCCTTGGAAACTGCCAAGCAACGACTCACAGCCTTGGCCAGCCGCCTGAGGAGGTACACCAGAGAGATAGAAGGCAGGGGAATAAACTAGCTGTTTTCCACAGAACCAGCCAAGGTGTACTCTCAGTGGCAGGGGAACAATATGAGAACAGCACCACCAACGCTGGAAACAGAACAATACTGGAAGAGCATATGGGAGAAGGACGCAACCCATAACGGCAATGCTCAGTGGCTAGTGGATCTGAGGGCAGACCACAGCGACCTCCCTGAACAGGGCCCAGTAACCATCACAGTGGCAGATATCCAAGAAAGGGTTGGACAGCACCAGGCCCTGATATGGTTCACGCCTGGCAGCACAAATGAACGAGCGCCTGGCAGCACAATTGAACCAGCTGCTAGTTTACGAGAGACACCCAGAATGGCTAACCAAAGGCCGGACAGTCCTGATACTCAAGGGCCCCAGAAGGGACCGGTCCCATCCAAGTACCGGCCAATAACCTGCCCCAGCACCATGTGGACACTCCTGTCAGGCATCATAGCAGCTAATATGAACAGACACATGGGTCAATACATGAGTGGGGCACAGAAAGGGATGGGCGAGAATACCAGAGGTGCAAAACACCAGCTACTGGTAGACAGA
>NW_024584389.1:7120-8675 GCF_018398535.1 Haplochromis burtoni
TGTACAAATTGGAAGACATTCAGCTAGCTTTTCTAAAATTCTACAAAGAACTATACACACAACCTAGAGTGGATGATAAAGGTATGATATCCTTCCTGGACTCACTTTGCTTACCAAACCTGACTGAAAACCAGAATATAACCTTAATCAAGGACATATCTGAAATTGAAATTAAAAAAGCTATTTCAAAATTAAAACCCAATAAATCTCCAGGCCCGGATGGATTTCCATCAGATTGGTATAAGGAAATGAAAGAGTTATTGATCCCCTTGATGAAAACAACCTACAATTATATCGTAAAGACGAGAGTAATTCCCTCATCTTAGAATGAGGCATCTATTTCCTTAATAGCTAAAGAAGGAAAGGACAGGCTTGACTGTCGAAATTACCACCCTATTAGTGTTCTTAACCAGGACTATAGGATATTTTCATACATACTTGCCAAAAGAATTGAAATTATTTTTGTTCAGATAATTAGCTTGGATCAGACTGGTTTCATTAAGCAGAGACAAAAGCAAGATAATGTTCGCCGAACATTAAATGTTATTGATTATGTAGTTAAAAATAAAATTCAGATGGTCCTTATGAGCTTAGATGCTGAAAAGGCTTTCGATCGGGTTAATTGGGAATTTCTATACAAAGTTATGGGTAAGTTTGGATTTCATCAATCATTTATCATGATCATTCAAGCATTATATAAATCACCAAGGCCAAGAATCAAAGTCAACGGGGTGCTTTCTAATGTTTTCAATCTACAGAGAAGGACACGCCAGGGTTGCCCATTTAGTCCTTCACTCTTTGCCCTTTTCATAGAGGCCCTGAGTCAAAGTGTTATACAAAGCATTAATATTACAGGAGTCAAGATCATGGGTCGAGAATATAAGATTTCCTTGTTTGTTGATGATATTTTGATTTACTTGACAAATCCAAATATTACTTTCCCCAAGTTGTTATCATTTCTGGAGACCTTTAGCTCACTATCAGGTTATAAACTAAATATATCGAAGACTTCTAATTATAAGCCAAATCAGGAAATTAAGTCTAAAGTTAATTTGAATTGGGAGTTGGAGCAAATGAAGTAAATATCACTAAAGATCTCTCTAAAATATATCTTGCAAATTTTAAACCTTTGTGTTATAAAATAAATGAAGATATTAAAAGATGGAACTTAATACCAATTTTAAACTTTGAGTCACGTATTGATACAGTCGAAATTAATATCTTGCCTAGGATTCTTTATCTGTTCCTAACACTCCCAGTTGAAATAACTGATAAACAATTTCAGGAGTGGGATAAAATAATCTCTAGGTTCATATGGCAGGGGAAAAGACCACGGATTAAGTACCAAACTATCCAGTTGGCTAAAGATAAAGGGGGGTTGGGGCTCCCATGTTTGAAAGATTACTATATTTCAGCTCAACTGAGGATCCTAGTGCGTTGGTGCAATGTAGAGTACCAAGCAAGAGGGAAAGAAATAGAAACAGCTGCCTCAAGAGATTTTCCAATTCAGGCAAGCTTAGGGGACGTGACACTTATTAAAAAACAAATTAATCAA
>NW_024584389.1:9337-11314 GCF_018398535.1 Haplochromis burtoni
AAAAAAAAAAAAAAAAGATGGTAAGCATAAAAATGACAACATTTAACAATTCACTCTAACATTCCCTCTCGTTTGTGATTTTTATGCTCCAAATTATTCCTGTGTAGTATATTCTTAGCCATGCACCTCGTGCTTGACATTTTCAGCACAGGCGTCGTTTATACACAGGCTTCTGTCATGTCATTCATTTCAGTCATTTCATATTGTTATAAAAGTACATAATTAACAACTGTATTAGAAATCATCTTAGTTAGCATTGATCTTATACACGGTAAAATGCATCCTATACATAAGCAAATCAATGTCAACAGTCCAAAAACAGGAATGAACATTTTCAAAAGAAGATGGCACCAAGGACCAGACAGTAACCAAGCTATCCAGCCTTGTGGTGCATCTACTCCTGTCGTGCGATTCATTATGTATTTCTGCAAGTAAACAACTGAATGTAACAGTCAAACAAGAAGAATCGACATTCTTAAAAATCATATGTCATTACAATACAACCGTATACAGACAGAGGCATTAACACACATCAGTTGACTTTATTGTTCGTCTATGTGGCTCTCAGCTAACTTCAAAGCTGTAGCCTGGTCAACACCCTTCTTTATGACTCCTATCAACCCCCCCAAATCTTCTCACTGTAGGCATCCTGTGGGGGTTAGAGTCAACTGGTGAATTATCTGCATTTACAACTCTTCTCCTGTCCTGTTGGGACCGCAGCTTTGTAAAGGAAATTGGATCAAGGTGTTTTGATCTTCTTGGCTCAAACCTCAACCAGCTTAGAGAAGTGTTCATGATGTAAAAGTAGACAAAAGGCTTCTCTGTTTATATCCCTTCTTGCAGAGGACAAAAGAATAGGTGACGTTGCACAAATTTCATGATAAATCTCCAACTTGGATTAATCCATTGCCCTTCATACACATAGGTAACTGGCCTGCTTTCAGTTTGTTTAGCTGTTCAATGTCCTGCAGCGAGTCAGATACGTGGAGTCAGGCTAGCAGGTCTGTCGTACCAGAGCAGTTCACCTTCCCAGCTACTGGTGAATCAACCGTCCATTCAGGTTCAGAGCAGTTGAAAAGTTGGCAGTGTTCCAAGTACGTTTACTCCTGGATGTGTTGCTCAGGCAACCAAACAAACTGTCTCGCTCTCTGTGATGCTATATGGCCACAGTCCAGAAGAATGTGTAGCCACTGGCATCACAAGCATAACAATTGGTCTCGTTGTTTATGTGAGCGGTTGTGTTCTTAAACTGCCACCAGTAGTTGGTTGAAAACCCATGCGGATACTGGGTGTGGTTTGCTCTGTCCCAGTGTGCTCCTATCATCCCACTCTGGGTCCACAGGCTCAAGAAGGTGCACAGCACATTCCCAGCCATTCTGATGAGTACCTGTGGCTCAGTTGGTTTCTTCACCGGATTGAGACGAGGGGCCCTGGAGGCTTTGTACCCGGTCTTCCTGCCATTTACTCCGAGCTGGCCTGGATGTGTGTGTCACCTTTTTTCAGTGCGCTTGATGTATCCTAGTGTTTCTTTCAGCAATCTTCACTGCTGTGGCCGTCGTCAGCAGCACCTGATAGGGACCTTCCCACCGTGGACTGGACCAGCACTTCCAATCTCCAGACTTCAGACTCTGCTCCTGCGGAGAAACAGAATCATCTGGCAGATCATTTGTTCTCATGACTTCTTTACTTTTAAACATTTCAAGCATCTAATCTGCTAATATGCTCTCTCTTCTCTTCTGCTTTTCTATCATCACTACAGAAGACTAGAACTCTAAATGCTCTACTATATATAATTTCAAAGAGTCAGACCGTTCTCTGTTGGAGTAATCCTCATGTACATCTTAACTAATTCTATACAGTCTAACCATGTCCTGCCTGTCTCTTCCATTGACTTAAAGTCTTAGCTTTACTGTTCCATTAGTTCTCTGTACCAACCTTGCACTTTGTGGGTGATATGAACAATGATGTTTTAGTGTT
>NW_024584389.1:11334-17493 GCF_018398535.1 Haplochromis burtoni
TCCGAGCTGGCCTGGATGTGTGTCACCTTTTTGCAGTGCGCTTGATGTATCCAAGTGTTCCTTTCAGCAATCCTCACTGCTGTGCTCGTCGTCAGCAGCACCCAATAGGGACCTTCCCACCGTGGACTGGACCAGCACTTCCTCTCCATGGCCTTATCAACATCCAGTCTCCAGACTTCAGACTCTGCTCCTGCGGAGAAACAGAATCATTTGGCAGATCATTTGTTCTCAAGACTTCTTCACTTTTAAACATTTTAAGCATCTAATCTGCTAATATGCTCTCTCTTCTGCTTTTCTATCATCACTACAGAAGACTAGAACTCTAAATGCTCTAACATATATAATCTCAAAGAGTCAGACCATTCTCTGTTGGAATAATCCTTGTGTACATCTTAACTAATTCTATACAGTCTAACCATGTCCTGCCTGTCTCCTCCATTATCTTCCTAAGTCTTAGCTTTACTGTTCCATTAGTTCTCTCTACCTGCAAAAAATGTTTTTTAAAGGTATTTAATCCTAGAGTATAAACTACTGCTCTCCCTCCTGTTGCGACATGGCATAGCCCATGGCTCAAAATCGCAGCAGTCTTATACAAATTCTAAGGCAGTATTGGTTTATCACACAGATAATAAACGCCATCCTGCAAGCTCGCTCCTTCTGTAAGTCACAACTGTTTTCCTGTAGTATGTGAGTGGGCTTGCATGTCTGCCAGTGCATCTTGCATAATAGGCAACGTCTGGTGGTGTTGCACTGCTAAAATGTTAACACCATGTTCTCCTAAAGCTGCCTATTTTGCGATGTTATCTGCAAAAGCATTCCCTAATGCAACTGGATCTTTTCCCTCACATGTGTGCTGCACATTTACAAACGGCATTTCTACTGGGCAATAACACTGCCTCCAGCAGATTTTGCAGGAGTTTGGCGTGTTCTACAGGCTTCCCCGTAGAGGCTGTCACACCTCGTCTCACCCACTGCACTACAAAGAAATGTAATGTAGCAAATGCAACATTACATTAAGTTGTTGTGCAACATAACCCTAACCCTAACCCAAATGCAAAATTTTAAAACTCAACCCATCAACAAACCAAACCTTTCCCTCAACGAGTGGCACATCTGTGTTAAGTCATCCCTCGGCTTACACTCCTTCTCCACGTGCTCCCTACACTCATGAGAAGTGCCCTCTTCTTTCGTTGGCAAAAAGGGTTGACAGATTCAGAATTGTGCACCATTTTGTGGTTATGTGTGGTTGTGAGAGTAACAGTGACATTAAAGACAAGTGTCTTGTAGGTGACAGAAACGTAATTTTAGTCTACAGTAGTAGACCTCTACCTCGTGTGGAACTAACAGTGTCAAAAGGTGAAATAAACTATTTCCTGAAACATTGTACAGCTTAAGCTTCTGCACATACTGATCTCACACACGGAGGTAAAGCACAAGCAACTAGAGCTAATCTTTTAGGATAGGAAGTTACTGGCTTCACAGCACACAAAAGTGCTGTTAGTTATTTCACAGTCACCTGGCATTTGTGCTGTTCACAGAACCACAAGTCCATCGCTGGACCTCCTCTGCGCTGTCACTTTTGGAGCTTGGCACGCTCTCTTCTTCCGTCGATTTCTGTTCCAACGTGGCTGTAGTTTAGGAGCAGAGCAAGTCGTACACTCCTGTAGTCTTCCTCAACGTCAACGTCGAAACTCTTTCATCTTATTTAAGATTTTGCTGTGCAGAGTCTCCTCATGACGACCTCCTGGAAGCCCAGTAGCACAGCTTTCTGCGCGATGTCTGTTGTGCAGAAGGTGATTTCTGATCCTCCTGAAGGCTCTCTCCTGGCCTCAGCTTCCATCTTGTGGATGATCCCCTCAGCCACTCATTCTCGTCATGGCACCTCACGACACCTACAAATTTAAAAATGACACTCCTCTCGCCACATGGCTTTCGCCATGTGTCAACTCCCCAATGAGACATGTACAAGAAAACAATCTCCAGGGTTTGTCCCTTGGAGCAGCTTCACTCCAAGCTGTAACCCTGTGTAAAAACACATTAGTCAGCAATTAGAATAGAATAGAATAGAATAATCATTTAATTGTCCAACAAGGGGAAATTTGCTTGTAACAGCAGCCAAAAAGACAAATATAAAAACAAACAGTACACAGGACACAGAACATAAACATACACAATTTGTCTTACATATTTACATTAAGGACAATGTTTACTATATACAGAGAGTACTGTACAGTTATTAAATTAAATAAAAATAACTACAGATAAGAGATAATTAAATGTTTAGCTTGTTTAACTCCCACTTCCAGCCTGTATCCTAGAAGACAAAGTCTTGAAGTTAAAACAACTTCACATTTGCAACCAACTGCAGCTCATAAGTGTAATAAAGTATTCAGCATCACAGAGACAAGTATCATTGCAGGTTTATTCTAAACTCATTAAACTCCTACTTTTTTCCATAATTTGCTCCAAATCATTTAACATCTCAACGTCATTCCACATTGTAATCAGTGACTTTCCTTAAGTTTGTCACTCACTATGAGCCCAATAGTGGTCAGATAATGAGCCCCATTTAACTATTTTGTAACCACTGCACATTTGTTCAATTACCACTTGTCTGTCTGTGCTGAATCCTTTACAAACACTCTTAAAAAAAAAAAAACATTAGCCAAACACACGGTTCATCCTGGTTGTCAGGTGTCGGCCATCCAGATTCCAGAGGTGCTGTAAAAGGTCATAAAGTTAACACTCTGCTGTAAAAGAAGTAATACTGGTCTCAAACACAGTATGTCTCAAACTGTATTCACTTCTCCCCTGTAACATTCACATTTTCTCCAACAATTCCTCAACAACACAGTGTGATTTCATCATCAACATATAGCCTCTAACCACAGTTTTCTTCACACAAAATCTCAGTAATCCTGTGGTAGAAAAACATTAAGTTGTGTTCTGCTGTAAATCACATGATCAAATCACATGATTAATCATCTGTTGTAGAAAGAAATGTAAATGTTAGCACTGCGCAGGTGTATACACTCTTTCTCACAGTAATCTATGTGAGGAACACAAGGTAGTGAATAACACACGCATGGTAAATTCCAACACGTTTTCACTCCCAACTTGTCAAATGTGTGACGCATGGTCAGGCTCCCTCTGCTTCACTTATCGATGCGCAGGGTACCCCCCTCGCGTCGAGAATTGACGTGCAGGGTCCTCTCATTGAATACTATAGAGCTCCCTTAACGTTGCTTATTGACGACAAGAGATTGCCACGGAACAGCCTGTTGTCCATATATTTATATATTTCCAAAATCACATTGTAGTGACGTATACAGAACACAATAAATTATATAATGTAAACAACTACCTGAAAAACAGGTAGAACGATACTTTTGTATCGTTTATTGCATTTATGGAGGGAGTGATGTATGCTGGGTAATGGCACAGCTAGCGACTGGGTGACTATTCACCCGCTTCGGCTGTTATCAGTCCATACAATGGGCGTTATTAGCACAAATCAGTCCCATAGATATGGGCCATCTCCTGCTAGATTGTTCAGAAGGTTGTTCTCATCCATCCAGATGGAGGATCACTAACAGGAGCGTGGAAGACTCCAGAATCCACTCTGGCTGGAATCCGGTGGATATGCAGTGTGTACAGGTAAGACCATTTAACCGGACAGCATTTATAGAATGACTATTGTTAAAATCTCCCAATTCTTTTAATCTTTGGGCTGAAGGAAGGACAATACTCGGTGTGTAAATGCTCAATCACCAATCATTTATTTCCATACAATTCAACACTTATGAGCACAAGCCATCATGATGGGGAGACATGCATGAAGAGAGTCACAGCAAGTCTCAAAATGGTGACAGGTTACTCAGCTTCTTATAACCTCTACTGGCCCCCAGCTAGTTGTAAAAGCTAGCTCTTCATATGTTTTTCTAATTCCTAGTGAGCCTGACTTCTGACCTTGACTCCCTGTCTTTATCCTCTAACAGTCCATGGGAGAAATACATACAAGTACACAGCCTGATGAAGCAGACAGAAGCAGTACCTCTGATTGGTTCAGCATTTCACCTCTTATCACCACAAATCTCAGCCTCTTCTGCTGTTTTCATTAGAATTTTAAGCTTTTCCAGAAATTCTGCTGATTGAACTCTTTTCAGCAGAAATTCTGCTGATTGAACTCTTTTCAGCAGAAATTCTGCTGATTGAACTCTTTTGAGCAGAAATTCTGCTGATTGAACTCTTTTGAGCAGAAATTCAGCTAATTGAACTCTTTTGAGCAGAAATTCTGCTGATTGAACTCTTTTGAGCAGAAATTCTGCTGATTGAACTCTTTTCAGCAGAAATTCTGCTGATTCATCTCTTTTCTGCAAAATTTTCATCCTTTTCACCTTTTATTAGCACAAATCTCAGCTGTTTTCAGAAAAAACTCTTTTGAGCAGAAATTCTGCTGATTGAAATATTTTGAGCAGAAATTCTGCTGATTCACCTCTTTTCTGCAAAGTTTTCAGCCTTTTCACCTCTTGTCAGCACAATTCTCAGCTGTTTCTGCTCATTTCAGCAAAATTGTCAGTCTCTCCACCTCTTCTTTGTGAGAATAACTTTGGCTCAGTGAGATGAATAGCCGCCTTAAGACTAGGAGGGCCAGGTTCGGATCCTGCTCAGGGCAGAAGTTTTTTTTCCAGCTTTTTTCAACAGACATCTTCAGCGTTAAGGCATCCACACTGCATTTTCGCAGGAAATGCAAATTTTTCTAGTTCTTATTCTCAATCATCCGCCTAAAATTTCGCCGCGTAACTCATCCCACAGTTTTGAGACATGGTTCACATATGTTATATCGTTTTTTGCGGCTGGATCTGGAATGGTGTGCTATGACTTTTGGTGTTTATGACTTTTATAGTTTTTTAAATATTTAGATTTTAGTGCAAATTGGGAAACATTCATGTTTTCGCCTCATAGAAACAGACTTAATTTGTGGTGTGTTGGCTCTCTCTAGTGGTATGCCGGGAGTAGTACAGCCTGTCTACCCTTTTTTGGATTACCGTAATGACGACAATATCAAAGGTGCGCACAGCGTCGTTGCTTTCAGGAGCCATTGGAGGTTTTAGGGTTGTGCGAACCATTTAATACTTACGGTAAGCGAAAGGGTGTATGCTTGGTGGAAAACTCCATATCCCACAATTCATAGCACGCCTCTACCGAGTGAAACAATGGCGGCTGCCACCTCGTTTTTATATTCCTCTTATTCGTGTTTCTAGGTCACAAAATAAACTTTTAAGATATTTTCAGGCGAGAATGTAGCTGTGTAAATTTCAAATATCTGCTCGTTTTATCAAGACATCCCATATTAGCAACAGTTCTCTTACGATGTTACTGCTAGCGCCGCATGGCAGCTAGCCGGCTAGCTAGCGCAGCTTGGCTGACACCCAGGCCGGCTCACGCTCTCGTTTCACCCCCTAGTCTTTTGTGATGACTCTTGGTTGGCTGGACTTATTTTTCATTTATATGGGCTGGTGATTCATTTATTTATTTTAGTAACGGTAAAAACAGTGAAAGGTGATGGATTGTCCAGATGCTGGTCGATGTGGAAAAAATAACTGAGTTGTTTGGTGGTGGCTAACGCGGAGCTACAACAGAGGGCAGCTAGCCACCGGTGACAGAAAGGACATGAGGAAGAGAGATGCGAGGCGGCCGCCGAGCGACCGGGTCTGGTTACACCGAGAGCGGTTCTCTGTCTTGTTTCACCCCCCTCTCTCTCTCTCTCTCTCTCTCTCTCTCTTGCGCCGCCGGTACGAATGTCCGGTGAACTGAATGTCAGGTAAGACGTTATGTATATTTTCATTGTGCTGACTTTTTACAATCAGTTACAGTAAGTCGTACTGCGCGCTAGCTAGCATGATGGAGTTTCTATACAGCTAGGTGGGTGCTGTGTTACTGATGGTGAACTTTATTGTATTCATAAGGTTAGTTAGTAGAGTTGCCAACCGTCCCGTGCAAACGGAATCGTCCCGCATTCAGAGAGAATATTACGCGTTTCGTATTGAGCTGAAAAGGAACACAGTTTGTCCCGTACTTCAGGTAGAACGGAAGAAGACACAAAGCTGGATTTATTCTGTCCTTACGCAGCCTCCCCTGTCATTCTCTTGCCTGTTG
>NW_024584390.1:0-1688 GCF_018398535.1 Haplochromis burtoni
ACACCAGTAGTCCATGTCTGTTGCTGTAACAATAGTTCATGTTTAGAATAAAAAATCCCAGCTCACTGACTTGATAGGGGCAATAGTGCCTAAAATGTTGCATAATTTTGCTGAGAGATCTTTTCCTTTGTAGTAATCTTAGATGAGTAGTTTTATGGACAAAACCCACCAGGTTCCATTCAGTGGAACCCATTCAGTGTTCCCTTAGTGCTAATGTATAAGAGATGTTGGTGTACTATAACTGAAGTAATGTTGTTAAGTCCTTAAAGTCATATTATTGTATTGTCATGACTGTATTTGAACCTATTTTTATTTTTGTATGATACCTGATTTATATGGAATATGGCTGAAGTAAACTAAAACCTAAAATACTTAGTCAGTCATTTGTTTAATAGTAATTTAACATTATATAATTCACATATAAAACTATGAATTGTAATTTGAAATGGTTTAAAAGCATGTAGAATAACATATGTAGGCAAGTAAGTGGAGGTAAATTCTCCTTTTTTTTTTTTATCAAGAAGCAAAGACAAAAAGAAAAAAAAGAAACAGGGCAGGGTTCAGTGGTTAAATCATCTGTCCCCACCAATGCCAAAAACAAATCTAGGCCCTTGCTGAGGCTTTTCAGCATCCACCTTTAAATCAGCTCCCTTACAACTACTTACTTTACAGCTTCCTGCTGTAATGATAAAGATGAGTTGAAAACACTTATAATTCAGTAATGTGCAACTCACAGACTGCACACGTAGAACCCATTGGAAATGGAGGTTATTGCTGAGTGTCTAACAGCACAATTTGGTTAGTATTTACATATTTTTCTGAAAGCAGGCTTAGTTGGGGGCAACTATCTGCTGCAATTAACAAACTAGACAGGGAGTCTAAGCATAAAGCAAAGAGAGTTTGTAAAGAACAAGGAGGCTCCACAGAAGAGGGGCCTTCTCAAAAGAAAAATTAAACAATTAATTGTTTTTTCAACCTGAAATTCATTGGCTTTGGCTTATTTTCTGTGAAGAACATAAATCCGAACTAATTTTCAATGACCTCATACTGTACCTCCCCCCACGCATTTACATTAAATACAAGGTGTTCGGGTCCACGGGACCCAGGTCTAATAAAAGTGTAGAAAGTGCAGGTCCTGTGTTCCCACACTCTGTCTTCCTCCTTTCTGGTGCTGCTGATAGTGTTTTCTTCCCCTCCCGCACAAAGTTGCAACATTGTTGAAAATTCAACTATCAACACCGTCTGCTCTTACATTCCCACACATTTTACCCTCTTTCTTGAGGGATCCAAATTTTATTTTCTCATACCCTGTCCCTCCTGCAAATTAGGGGCATAATACTATAAAAAAGACTTTGCCAGTGTGGTTCTTTATCACAACTGATCAAGATGGCCAAAGATTATCTTCTGCGAGGGCCATCCAATAGATTTTGGAAGAGGGAGGAGCTTCGGATGATGATGTTGACAAAGAGGTTTCAGAATATTTCACATTTCTGAAAATTCAGAGTCTGACAGTGACTTTGAAGAAGAGGATGAGGTTGAGCACCAATACCCCATCAGCAGCCAGCTCCAGGACCAGAACAAGCCCACCAGACAGCAAGTGAAGAAATATGGATGTCAATAACTGGTGAAATTGAATGGTCTTCTTGCCCAAGAAATGAGCCACCCTGCAGAGCTGTTACTGTGATAAG
>NW_024584390.1:2296-15518 GCF_018398535.1 Haplochromis burtoni
ATCTGTTGAGTAATTTAACATAAAATTGTTTGATAGTGTTAATTTGGAAAGCCAAAACTCTAGCGGGTCCACCAGACCCATGAACACTGGCTGAGTAACAAAAATATGAACACCACACAAGGGTTAAAAGTCCACGTTCAAAGCACTGACGTCACATTTGAATCTGACGTCCAGTATGACTTCACGAATCATCGTGAGAACCCAGTGTATCCATGACAACTTTTCTGTAAAAAACCATTTAGCAACGTTTCTTGCAGCACAGATTACAGTCTCTTCACGTGTTAACAGCTACAGCAGACAACGTTTTTAAACTTTTCAGCTATTTTAACAAAAGTCAAAATTGTAAACAGCCAGTTTAAGTTTGCAGCTTACTGATCACTTTCCTCCAGTCCAGTGGATTTTAACCATATTTAAAATGGATAGCGGAGACGGTGAGATCAACGGCCCTAACCAAAGTAAGAACATCTCATTTCAATTTTCTGATGTATTATCTGACATTTTGTTACAACACATGCTCGTAAAGGCCTCGGTCACACATTCTATATACCTCAGTTTCCTACAGTGTTTTTCCCAGTACATCATCTATTTTGTGACCGGCAATGAGGGATTGGAGAATATACATGTTTTTGTCCAAACAGGGATGTTTCACGGGCTTATTTAAATGCTGGTGCTGCAAACTATTTTCAGCTTAATTTTAAGATTGAATTGCTTTGTAAAATGAAAGAAATGACCTTACAATCTTTATGAAAATTAAGCAGTTTTGTAGTATTTTATAATAGTGACTGTGGCCTGAGGAAAACATTACACGCTGATATTCAAAGCTATTCAAATAAGTTCATCACAACTGCAGTGCATACAATAGTAACCTCACCTATGTAGTTTTTAGCACTTAGTTTTCAGGTGCACCTATATTGGATGTAATATAGCACAAACTGGAATTTGTGGACTGTTCTCTCATCATGAGTGTTAACTATAAAATATTTCTCTGTTTCTAGATGTGCAGCCAAGATTTCGCCCGCTGCTTCATTTAGTGGAGGGCTTTGAACATTACGATGCAGTAGGTCCAGAGATGAGTTTGCTCCGGGATACTATAATGCGTGGTCTGTTCAATGAATTCAGCCTGGAAACTGTGATTGAAATTTTTTATAATACTCTATGACTTGGGAATATTGACGATATTGCACGAGTGGACCTAGCTATGAGAGCAGCTGGCATAGGATTAAATCCAGCAGTAGGAGCAGGAGGTCCCTGGGACAATGAAGCGCTACCTGTTCCAGCAGCTGACGTGGAAAACAACCTGGCTGGTTTAGCTGAAGATCCCTGGGACCATCAAGGTCTTCATCTACCAGCAGTAAACATGGACATTAATCTGCCCTGGGAAGAAGAAGATCAGTTTGCTGATGACATGTGGTGGGTCTGGGAAAAATGACATTGATTCTGGCAGTGAAAATGAAAGCGACCTTGGAAGCGAATCTGATGACGATGTCCCAGAGTTAATACCTATCATCCCAGAACCTCAAAGATCCAGGAGCCCTCCAAGAGAGGAAGCTGATGAAAGTGGTGTCTTTGGCTCCAGGAGGCGCCAAACAGAGGAAAATAATAATGGCGACAGTAACGAGAGGAACAGGAAGAGATTGAGGTTCCTCAACACAGGCAACAAACTGTCAGACACCACCTCTGAAAGTGAGGACAATGAAAATGAAGACATAGTGTCATCACCCTCTACATCAGCTGACACAGAAGCAGGACAGAAGAAGAGAAAACGGGATGACGATGATGAGGACAATGAAAGAGACAAAAAAATGTGTAAAAACTAACAAAATTGTGCTTCTGGACCCTTAGGATTCAATCAAAAATGGAGTATTGGAACATGCCCCATCTATTGGAGAGAAAGGCTCATGTGTACCTTATTCCTGATGAACATAGGCAGTACTCTGATCAGCAGATTTCATTCAATATGTATTTATTTTTAAGCAAAATGTTGTTTTGCAATGTTGCCTTTATATCATATTGACACAGACATGCATTTAGTATGAACTGAGGATTTTTGTTTTTATTCTGCAAAGTCATTAATCTGATCAAACTTCAGACTCTGGCAGGTACTGCAGCTCCATTTCAAGACACCTATCAACTCCGAGTACTTACTTGCCCTCCCCATGACTACGTCTTGGTTTCCTGATAAACATTTTTGGGTCTACTGTACTGTCAGTGTCATGCTTACAGTTCCTCTTGGATTGGCTAGCGAGTTCACAAAAAACAGGCATGTTCTCAGAAAAACATGCTTCTATGAATGATGAGTTATCATCTAAATGTATTATGCAAAGCTATTAGGTCAGATTAATTTTAAACAAGGAGAGTTTACTGGTCAAAATTATTTATTAAACAAATAAACAACATTTTTGTCACCCCAAAAAATACACGTTTAAAGCAACACAACGGTGGCCCAATATCAGACAGAATTCCACTCTGTAGAGTGAGCAATCATTACGAAGCAGTTGGTTTTAGTTTGTGGATTCAAGCTGCTCTTCATATTTTTGGACACCAGATGTCACCAGAGAGGACTGTGTTGAAAAGCTTCGAGTAATGAACCGTTTTTCAATACAAGCTTCAATGCTTCAGAAAGCGTCATTTGGCCATCACTAGAATCTGGTCTGCAACACTTAACAGCCTGTGATCTTTGCCACCTTGAACAGGAAAGAGTGCAAGTTGCCAGAGCACAAGAGTGTTCCTCATAACTAACCTCTGATTAACAGCTAAGGGAGGAGTGAATGTTCATGCTGCATTCACAGACACCGTGTATGACCCAACATCCACCAAATCTAACCCACTACACTTAGAAATAAATATATTTAATGAAATTTGCTGATCAGAGTACTGCCTGTGTTCCTCAGCAGCATGAGCCTTTCTCTCCTACAGATGGGGCGTGTTCCAATACTCCATTTTTGACTTGTAGACATTAGTATGCTCATGAGGCTCTTTGAAAGTGAAACAAAACAAAAATCATATTTGAGATCATATTTGCGTTACACACAAATCCCATTTGTACATTTGAGTTTAGGCTTGTGGGTCATATCAATCATACACCTCATCATACACTCAACTGTCTGACAGATTGCTCTCTCCAGGCTGTTACCTCGTTGCTCCTGGTGGGGCAGCAAAGAGCGCAGTGACGGCTGCTGCCACCAGAGAAACCACCAGCACTCTTCTCCCGCGTCACTTGTTGAAGTCTAAACCGACACGAAACTTGCGTGTGGGATGACATCATGATAACACCTGAGCAGAAGCAGTCTATGGACACTACACAGTGGCACCCACGTCTTCATGGGACTTAGTTTCTCTCTGAGTTTTGAAAGCGAAAGTGTCCTAAGTTCCGGGAGCGTCCGAGATAACAGGAAGACGGCGTTTGTGTGTAATAAACAATAACACTAAATTATATTGTGCTGCTATAATTTCAAGAGTTACGCTGTGTAAACCTCTGTAATGTAGACTCATCATGTCTGCCAAAGCCACCGTGAGGAGAAACAAAACAGCCATTCAAACGATTCTGTCCGGAGACTACAGGCTGATCCTCAACAAAGTTTATGAGAAGGAGCTGATCAATCAACGGGAATACAACAGTCTTAAAAGTATCTACAGGGAAGATGCGGAGGGACACGTTATTGAGCTCGTGGATAAGATCATGAATAAAGGAGACGATACGTGCGGAGCTTTCCTGAACCTCCTGCAGACTGATGAAGACATTAAAAGTACTTTCCCTCAGCTGAAGGACTTGAATGAGGCCCTCTGTGTATCCAGGCCGGTTGAAATTTCTCCACCTCACAATGGTAATTACAAACATGTAAATCCTGTGTCTGAGAGCAGATGGTTGCTAACTGTGATCTGTAACTCTGTTTCACTGTGATTCCTTCAGGCGTCGAGTCAAAAGTAAAAATAACTCCAGCCAAAGGGAAAACGATGTTCGACGACGGGAAAGGAAAAGGAGCGCAACATGTGACGGTGCTTATTTCAGAAGAATAATAGATAATTTAGTCACAGAATATTGAAAGACAAGATCATCTCAAAGCCTTTTGTTATGCTCTTTTATACATTATCTGTTCTGTTCATTCCTTCCAGCCCTGTTCCGATAGGAGCAGGTCCACGATAAATGATCGGACTTTGTTGGACATAAACAACGAACTGGAATCTTCTGAGGTGGCTGCTCTTTGCTTCTTGTGTAGTGATGTTGTCAGTAGGAAACATCTGGAGGAGGTGAGTACCACATGTGTTATGCTATTTACTCTAGTTTCTTTGGCATTTGTGGGAACCTTTTTAAAAAGAATAATAAAATACTTTATCCTACAGATCAGGCAGGCCAAAGAGCTGTTCTCAAGGTTAAGTGAAAAAGGTCTACTGGAGAACAATACATTCCTCAAGGAGCTGCTCCGCACTATCCATCGAGAAGACCTCATCATACGCTTAAAGGCAGGCAGTGGAAATCTAGAGGAAACAGATGCTAGACGTGTCCTGTCAAACTTCAGGTAAGGACAGTCTCACTTTAATAGTACAGCTTATTAATACAGCAGTACTGAAATACTCACTCAAAATTTGACGACTGTTTTTTTTTTCTTTGTTTCTCATTCTCATTTTTTCCCTCTTTGACTCTTTTGCTATGACTCTTAGAATAATGCTGTACAAAATATATGATGACATGACTGTAGATGGTCTTGAAAGCATGAAGCTTCTACTGAAGTCAAAGCTGGGCAAACGACACCTTGATCACTGTAAAGTGAGAACACACCCACACACCTTTAAGTGTTTAAAATTCAACTCAACACAACCACAAATGACAAAATCCTAGCTCCACATCTTGTTTTTGCTCGTATCTAAAAAGTAAAGCTAGCTCACACGCCTGTGAAATCAGTCCAGCAAATAGAAGTCGGGTTGTAATGACCATCCAACTCTCTTGTGTCATCTGTGACTGAAGTAAACACTTTCCTGATGAGTTTATGGTCTCAATCGCTATTTTCGAGTCGTACTAATGACAACATGAGGTCACCTTTTTAAATTATGACGCTTAAGGGCGAATCTGCACTCTGACTGATGGGGTTTTGATCTGTCAGAGCCCACTGGTTTCTGCGTCAGATCCGCCCCTCACGCATCACGCCTGGTTTTAAAACACCAACATCATGATGGCATGAAACCGTCTGCATGAAGCTTAAACCCTTTCATGCATGAATTATGACAATCTCAATCAGGATTTTTTTTCTTAAGTATTTTTATTCATCTTTAGGCATAAAAAAAGCATGTACTTTACTTTATGTACTTAGGTGGTCTTTACTTACTTTATGTACCCACTGGTCCACTTAGGTGGACCAGTGGGTAGCAGGGTATGTATGGAGTGACACATCAGTGTCCAATGTTGTGGTTTATGTTCAAGTATACCATCAACACTGACACAAATACAGGAAAACAACCTTTGACTAGCTGTCCACTGTAGTGACTACTATCCATGAAAGGGTTAATGAACATAGAATGAGCAGTCACCAGTCTAATGTCCAGTCTTTATCACACATACTTCTCTATTACAGATGACTTTCTATTACACCTGAAGTGATTACTATTTTTACACGGTGTGTTCAGAGCCTCTGTGAACTGAAAACATCTTCTCTGTTGATTCCAGACAGCGCTGGATGTGTTTGCTGAAATGGAAAAGAAAGAGTTGATATCAGACACACATGTTGATGAGCTGTATGATGTGCTGCAAAAGCTGGACGCAAAACTGGCAAAGACTGTGAAACACTACACCACGAGGTACGCGGGCCACTTCCATACACAAGTAGATTTGAATTTAAAATTCAGGGTTTGTACTCTTTACAAGGGTCCATGGATAACCACGACTGTGTGTGTCTACAGTGTGTCAGTTTAATGATGATCCCATGAGTCACCAAATGTTTGTGTCTAAACTGGTTGAGGAATGCATGGCTCATGTAAACTCAAAAGTGAGTGTGCGAACACAATCAGACATGTATACTAAAGTGTATAGGTTTGCAGGGCATATAAAATGGTTATCGATGCTCCTCTCCTCCAACCCTAAAACAAAACTAACCAAAAGTAATTAAAGTAGCCGATGCACTCAAGCAAAGCGGTGGCACTCAAACCACAAGGTAAGTTAGCTATCAGCAATTATTGAAGCTCTAACATTAGCGATGGTTTTGGAGATTCTGGATATGCTCCCATGTTCATGAGCTGGCTCAAGTTAAATGACAAGGAAGGAGTCCACACGAGACATGTAACTTGAATAAAAGATCATTATCAACAAAACAAAATCACTAAACAGAACTGGTGCTCGGCGGAGTTTAGGGAAGAGCCCAGAAGGCCCAAAGTGAGCTAGATTAGCTTATGATTCTCTTATGGCAACCAAAAATAAGTAAGAGAAGATCAAGATTTCCTTGGGTATGGTAGAAGAGACATTAGTATATGTGTTTGTAATTCTTTTCTGAAATGTCCAACTTTTATTTTTACCATTCTCATATTAGAGGTGTAAGTTCACAACGTTCTTTCTGTTTCCAGGCGGTGAAGACTGTGATGGACAGCCAGACACAGAGCCCGCCTTTCTTCAGGTAGACTCTCATTGCTTCATGTATTCTGTTGTCAGTAACATTTATGCTGATGTACAATGAATTACTTGGTTGTTCCTTTCATTTACCAAAGTGAACTGTATAGGATTAATAAATGATGTCTGAGTTTACAAATATCTATCTAAGGTCTATAATTCAGGGAATCTTAAGAGTAGTTTGTGATGCATACTTTATTCATAACTGTCATGTTGTTACTGACAAAATTATAATGTCACAGCAAATCAATAAACACCTTATTTCTCTCCAGAAAAAAAGTCCCCCTTATAAGAAAAATGATGATAGCATTATATCTCTGTGCAAATTTGTATGTTTTTTTTTTTTTTCAAATGTGGTGTTGATGGAAAACTTTGTACTAAGAGTTTCCTACAATTCATGATGTAGCATGTTTGTGATTTTTCACAGGAGATGGATGATAACGTGACTGGCACGTGTGAACAAGGAGATCAACAGAAGAGAGTATTTAGATGCCAGAGCCCTGATACACTGTCACCAAGAGGTTCATCCTCAAATATGTGAGACCAAGTACAACACTGCAAGGGTCCCAGATTCACACGATCATAGACATTATCAGTCTGGTTTGCAGTGTGTCTGTAATTTTATTTATGGAAGCGTTTGTGCTTCTTTATTTTGTCATAATACATATACAGTATCTCAAAAAAGTGAGTACACCCCTCAAATCTTTGTCAATATTTTGTTATATCTTTTCATGGGACAACATTAAAGATGTGACACAAAGTAGTCAGTGTACAGCTTGTATAACAGTGGAAATTTGCTGTCCCCTCTAAATAACTCGACAAACAGCCATTATTGCCTAAAGAAATGGCAACAAAAGTGAGTACACCCCTATGTGAAAATGTCTAAATTGTGCCCAATTAGCCATTTCCCTTCCTGGTGTCATGTGACTCGTTAGTTTTGCAAGGTTTCAGATGCAAATAGGGAACAGGTATGCTTAATTTGGTCTTACTGCTCTCACACTCTCTCATACTGGTCACTGAAAGTTTAATGTGGCACATCATGGCAAAGAATTCTCTGAGGATCTGAAAAAAAGAATTTTTACTCTACATAAAGATGGCCTAGGCTGTAATGATAATAATGGATTGCATTTATATAGCGCTTTTCAAGGCACCCAAAGCGCTTTACAATGCCACTATTCATTCACTCTCGCATTGACACACTGGGGATCGAACCTTCCGGTTACAGATACGCTTCCCAACCCCCTGAGCCACGGTCGCCCCATGTATATCTATAATAATATTGCCCATACCATGAAACTGAGCTGCAGCATGGTGGCCAAGACAATACAGTAGTTTAACAGGACAGGTTCCACTCAAAACAAGCCTCGCCATGATCGACCAAAGAAGTTGAACGCACATGCTCAGCGTCATATCCAGAGGTTGTCTTTTGAAAATCGCTGGGGGCTGCGTGGAGGGTCAGTGCTTAGACCACACACTGCATCAAATGTCGTCCCAGAAGGACGCCTCTTCCAAAGATAATGCACAAGAAAACACGCAAACAGTTTGCTGAACACAAGCAGACTAAGGACATGGATTACCTGTGGTCTGATGAGACCAAGATAAACATATTTGGTTCAGATGGTGTCAAGGGTGTGTCATTTCTTCAGTGTTGTCACATGAAAAGATAAAACAAAATATTTGAGGCATGGCTTAGTAATTATCTAATGGTTTAAAACAAAGTGAATTATAATCAAATTATATAATTTTGCCCGTTCAAGACCAATGAACTGTTGCCACTGGAAAAGTGGAACTAAACTCTGGATTTCTTTATAATTTGATTGTAGATTTTTGTTTTGTGTTCGAATACTTAAAATTCAGCTGTGTTTTTCACAGCGACTGCCTTTTGTTGATGTCATTTTCCTCTGTCCTGAAACTTTAGGTTCTGTAAGTGTAAGTGTTAAATTATCTATTTGCTGAAAAGGATTTTATTTTCATTTTGCCTGCATTATTGTCTGTATTACAAGATTTAAAAAACCCACTTTATACACTATCTTTAGGACTTGGTTTTTTTGGGGGGAAAGGGGGTGGGGCTGCATATGGCATGGGAATGGGGTGCTGTGATGTCTGCCTGCTGCAACGAAGGGTGCTACTTCTCAGTGCCTACACCAAAGGCTGCAAACACGTTATTCCCGTCGTAGAGCTGTAGAAGGCTAAGGAGGCTGGGTCAGCTCACCAAAGACAGGAGGCTGAGACGGCTGAACGGAATGAACCAACTTCAAAATGTCAGGGCGTCAGAGGTGGCTAAGGCCCCATGCTCAGTCTGGGTAGGCTCCAGGGAGGGTTTTAGTCCCTAGGGGGCCCATCTTGGCCACATAAAAAACTGTCTTAAAGAGAGTTTGCTTGAAGTCAGTTTGGTGGCTTAACTAGTTCTTTATTGTTTTGTTGCATGACACATGCAGAATTTACATAGGTTCAAGTTAAAAATGGCTGCTGTGTCTATTTGCCCACTCAGAAGCCTTAAACGAGCAAAGAGCTCCACACCCAGGCAGTATACACTTGTACTGTGTGTCACAGAAACAGAATGTTAACATTTCTTGATGCATGCTCGATCATCCAGGAAAGTAAATCCCTGAAAGTTTTCAGTCCCACTGAAAACCGTGGGTCCGAAAACGCTACGTCTAGATGAGCAAAATCAACTTTTGGGTGAGAATGTTAATATGGTTGGTCAAAACCTCTCTAGACATCTCCTTACATACAGATGACCTTTTTGCAGGCAACATTCCCATGGCTACCACATTTTGCCCCCAGTTAAGGCCTGCATGCAGTGGGAGCTTCTCTAACCCAAGAAATTTACGGCCCTGTTTCATCTACCAGAGACAGGCTTAAAGTGCTGTATCATCTGGTGCCATCACCAGTCCAGGGAGACCATCACCCTCAAATTTCTCAAAGAAGGGGGTGTAGGAGCCATATATGAGCTTCTCCTTTTTTGGATTCAGAGGGCTGGTTAAAATACATGCACTGTATTGCTGCACGGTTGTGGGGCGTGACTAATGAGTGTGTATTAGATGAGGGGCGTCAAACTCCAGGCCTTGAGGGCCGGTGTCCTACAGGTTTTAGATGTGTCCTTGATCCAACACAGCTGATTCAAATGGCTAAATTACTTCCTCAACATGTCTTGTACCTCTCCACAAGTCGGGTAATGAACTAATAATTTGATTCAGGTGTGTTGACCCAGGGTGATATCTAAAATCTGCAGGACACCGGCCCTTGAGGCCTGGAGTTTGACACCCCTGTATTAGATGATAAATGTGGTTGTACTCACCAGTTCACCGCACCTGCTGTTTGATGAGTAGAAAGGTAGGGTGAGCATGAGGGGAAACTTTCCTTTGACCACAGCTCGATGTATAGTTTAATGCACTAGTTGATGCTGTAGTCTGATGTTGCAGTTTGGCATAACAATTGGTGTAGTATTTTGTGAGTGTGTTTGTTTGTGCAGTCTGTGCATTTATATTACTGGTTTGTGGGTCTTCGACAATACAATGTGGAATAAAAGGAACAAACAGCTCAGACGTGCATTTCATGCATTGATTGTTGTTCATCGTCAGTGTCCTCATGTTTAGCCTGCCGCGGCCGTGGTTGGAAGAGCTGCAACAATTTGTGAACAGAAAAGTTTGTTCGTTTTATTGGATTATTTATATATAGATCAAGTTTCATTGGTGATCATGGTTTTCTGTTGCCGTTGTCCATGCAGCCTGTAGATTAAGCCTGTGGCTTCACACAACAGATTTCTTTCGGGCGTTATTTATTCCCCTGTTAGCAGTATAGCTGCATTATGCTGGGCAGACACTGTGCAATTTTTTTTTCAGGCGCGCGATTCAGCCCCTGCTCAAACTGTACGATTGACTCGCAGGGGTTAGAAGTTCGTAGGTCACGATGCAGGGTCTCACACTATACGGCCCGATGCTCTGATGCGACCTGAGTGCTCACACTGTGCGTCCATAAAATGAAGGTTATAACAGAAATTCTGTCGCTCGCTCTCCCTCTCTGTCTTTCACTCACACAGACACACACCACCATCAACTTTGCTAAATTGCTAATGAAAAACATTGATCAGGCAGCTGTGATTGAGCAGCAATGTAGATCCAACTATACAAACAGATTTGAAATCCTCCCGACCAAGCGATTGATGATCGGGAGCTGGTCGTGAGGTGTTAATCGCTTCTCGTTACCCCATTTATACTACACAATGCACGACGCACGATGAAGGCCAAAATCGGGCCGATCACCAAAACAGTCGCACGACTGAAAAATCGGCTCAAAATGGGCCAAAAATTTGGCCCATGAATTACTTTCTAGTTTAGCATCAGGCAGTTGAAGCCATTGGCTTGGGAGTACCGCTGCAGTTCATGTTTAAGACATTATGGTCTTCTTCATGGCTGACAGTATAGAGGCACATAAATACCCACCGCTAGTATGCACAGAAGACTAGGTTGAGTTAGCTAGTTTAGTTATAATAGGCAGTGGGGTATACATTTCTCCTGTTCATAGTATGTGTGAGTGTGTGTGGCCAAGGTTTATTGAAAGTCATTAAGTTGATGTTAGAATGAAGCTGTGTGGCATATTAGGTGCAGTTCAACGTTTGAATTTGTGTAACGTTTTAAAGAAAAATGGAGGCACACCAATTAATACAATGTGTTGATGTTAATGGAAAGAAAGAAGGAGAAACTGACTGCGGTGTTGAAAAATAAGATTGAAAGGTTTCAAACAACTCACCTTATACCATGGTGGCTGCACGTCACCTACCTCTGTAGCATTAAATGAAATGGACCTTGCAATACAATTACCCTCCTTTGGCGTATAGACAGGTGTGTGTGATCATGTTGGATGCCATTGAAAACAAAGAACTCAGTTAGCATAAATAATAATACACACATTTTAATTCTGTAAACATCAAGTTTTCTCTTAGTAAGACTGCAATAGTAATTTCTGGTGATGTCCAGCATTAGTTTGGCAGTATCAGTTAGAAAGTCATGTAACCTTAGTGTGCAAAACCAGAGTTATGAATGATTGAGGTAAAAACAAATATGACAAAATCAAACTTAATAAATGGGCTTCTTTTTTCACTGTACCAAGGGTCATCTGTAATAAAACGCACAAATTAAAATCAATATTCAGGAATTAAAACCACTTCTTTTAAAATAAAATCAAAGATCTTTGGTTTCAAAAAGGAAAAGAAAAAAACAAATGAAAGAAGACAATTGAAAACAGGATTTCAGTATTTCCTACCCTAATATGCACCACTTTAAGCTTAATCATTGTTTAATAAGGAGGATATAGCTTGAATTAGCGTCCTGGAATTTGACTCTCCAACATATAATAATAATAATAATAATAATAATAATAACAATAACAATAACAATAATAATAATAATAACAATAATAACAATAATAACAATAATAATAATAATAATAATAATACATTTTATTTAAAAGCGCCTTTCAAAACACTCAAGGATGCTGTACAAAGGAAATAAGACGGGCATAAAAACAGGAATTAATAAAATAAAGTTTAAGACCATGGAGAAGTTATATAGAGTGGGCCATCTTGGACAGATGGGTTTTGAAGGTAGCATTTTATGTCCCCCATTAAAGTGTTTTTGTTTTGTCATGGGGGTTTTTTCCACAGGGCCCCAAATCCCCGGGGAAACCCCTGCTTCTTAATGTGTAATGGTACTTTTTTTAAGCCTAGCGTAACAGATCTACTGATTTATATAATTCATATTTGTTTAAAGTGCAGTAAACGCTATCTCTCCTTGGTTTATATATTCAGTTCCAAACCCATCTGCCCTTTAAATCTGACATCAATAGCTGTTTCTGGGTCGAAACTCCTCTTCAGTTCTCAATGTCAAACTAGCCTTGCGTCATCACTGAGAGTTACAAACTTACAAAATCTTTCATAAAATGATCGATGTAGCTGCTCTACCAGGTGTAACAATTAAGTTTAACACTGAAGCTCTTATGAAAACAGGAATTATGAAGTTTAACAGGGTTAGAAGTTAGCACGGAGTTAGTTTCCGTTTAAATATAATATACCATGTTCTGACTGAGGGGATTTGAAAAATGAAAACGTACAGCTCTCCTATCACTTCACACGTAAATGAAGACAGAAAACTAAACAGCAGTAACGTTTTTAGGGTTACTGAATGTCCTCTGGCCATTAATTAGAAAAATAACTATATTCAATTTAAAGTAACCAGACACTAAACCTGAAAATGAAGTCAATCAAACATGAATCCAAAGGTTACAAAAATGAAAATGACTCAAAGCAAGATGCACCTTCCATACCATACCAGCTTTTTATTTATAAAGTACTTTAACTTAAAACCAGGGTTTACAAATTGCTGTACATATTCAAATAGCATAAGCAAAGTAAAATAAGATAAAATAAGATTGAATAAAATAAATAACCAAATAAATAAAATAGTACATGTTAAAACAAATTAGACCTTCAAGTCTTCTTCTAGTGCGTACATTAACAAGATTTTACATTTAGTTTTATAGTAGTTTAATAAGAATAAAGCATGTAAATATAAATGAGTCAGAGTGTGTGTGTGTGTGTGTGTGTGTGTGTGTGTGTGTGTGTGTGTGTGT
>NW_024584390.1:15542-17467 GCF_018398535.1 Haplochromis burtoni
TTCTGCCTCTGTGTTGATCAGGAGCTTTGATCCCCAAACTGCGCTTTTTCCCAGTAAAAGTTTTAATGGTGAGTACAGGAACAGGGTCTCTGTGCAGCCTTCCTTTTCTTAGCAGTGGCCCCTACATACCATGCAAATCATGCCTACTGTGGGAGTAAACATCACAGTGATCAGCAAAATGACACACAGAATTAACAAAGCACACACAGACCGATACA
The DNA here is from genome assembly GCF_018398535.1 of Haplochromis burtoni. NCBI lineage: Eukaryota > Metazoa > Chordata > Actinopteri > Cichliformes > Cichlidae > Haplochromis > Haplochromis burtoni. The sequence continues at coordinate 15,761 of NW_024584390.1, forward strand.
GTTGTCAATACTGACATGAGGAGGTAACATCTGCTGCTGCTGGGGGACTCCTGTAACGAGTACAATCATTTGATGATGTTCACAGAAACACACTGTTTACATCTAAATGTTTTTGTGTGGTAAAGTGAAAAATGTCTCCCTTACCTTGAATGTAGTTCTCTACAATGGTTGCCAGCTCTTGATCAAACTCTTGGAGTATTTCATGCAACACACTGACATTTGTGTCTGATATTAAATCTTTCTTTTCCATCTGAGCAAACACATCCAGCGCTGTCTGGAATTAACAGCAAAGATGGTTTTAGTTCACAGAGGCTCTGCAGCTACACTATAAATCTATCAACCACTTCACAGCAGAATGTTACTCGAATGCCAATATAAGGACAAGTCTTTAGCTCACAAAACCCACAAAAACAGGAACCCGATACATTAGAATGCAGTGAAGAAATCACCATTTACTTCTCAGTTTTTACAGGGGAAAAAAAATCACATCAAATCAATCAAAATGTGGCACGATATGTCAATACTTTGTTGGGAATCCCTTTGCCTCGATGCAGCGTGGCATTGAGGCAAGGAGCTTGTGGCATTGCTTGGGAGTTATAGAAGCCCATATTTCCTTGATGCTTGCTGTCAGCTCTTCTTTGGGTTTTTTTTTGTTTTGTTTTGTTTTTTGTTTTCGTCTTGATAATACCCCATAGATTCTCAATGGGGTTTAGCTCTGGCAAGTTGGCTGGCCAGTCAAGCACTGATGGCATGGCAATCAAACCAGGTTTTGGTGCTTCTGGTGGTATGGGCAGGGGCCAGGTCCTGCTGGAAGATAAAATCTGCATATCCATTCAGATCCTCAGCAGAAAGAATCATGAAGTCCCCTAAAACATTCTGGTCCACTCTTTCTGGATCTGCCAGATTCTTGAATCTTCTGATAATCCGCTGAAGGCCACGCTTATCTCTTCTACTGCTGCATCTTCTCTTGCCACATTTTGTCGTTCCACTAGACTTTCCATTGATATACTTGCACACAGCGCTCTGAACAGCCAGCCTCTTTAGCTATGAATTTCTGTGGCTTACCCATCCTATAGAGGGTATCAATGATGCTCTTCTGGCCAGTTGTCCAGTCTCCTTTATTCATGATCTTATCCACGAGCTCAGCAATGTGTCCCTCCACAGAGGGACAGAATTGTTTGGATGGCTGTTTTTTTTCCTCCTTATGACGTCGTTGGCAGCACAATACGGGTTTTATTATCTTACAAAAGTCTTAATTTTAAATGTAATAGTTATTGCATGTTACCTACCTTGATATTAGCGATCTGCACGGGGGTATGGAGAGAATCTTTCGAAAGTCAATCAGTGAATATGAACATATCTAACACTATAGAACATGCAGCACTGACCCCTTTCAGCTGGCTTCTGCTAACAACATCACGACACAGGAAGCAAAGTGCTGCCACCTCAGAGTCCAGCAGATTATCTCTCTGACCCAAATGTTGTCACTTATTGAGCTGCTCTGCCTTTCCAGAAGTAGGACCTCACCTCCATTTGACTGGAGCCGTCATGTGATAGAACATAGAGAGAAACACAGTTACACATCCAACCAGAATATGATCTCATACACAACATCAGGATTTATCAGGAAATGCGTGGAAGATGTCGTCCCATCCAGAACAGTTAAATCCTTCCCAAATCAAAAACCCTGGATTAACGGAGATGTTC
>NW_024584391.1:0-17438 GCF_018398535.1 Haplochromis burtoni
TTCTGTTTTAGAAACTTCAGTGTCCTATCTGTAACTTGAAATTTGCACCTTATTTCCTTGAAATCCATGAAAGCACATGTGGATAAAGGTAGTTGAAAAAGCAGGGCTTTTAAAATTACATATAGGATATAACATCTTGAGAATTTCCCATTGACACACCAACTTTTTCTTTATTTTTATTAGAAGCAAAAATGTAGTAGATGTGGATGAAATTGAGGAGAACATAGTAGAAGAGGACCATATGAAAAGGTAAAAAACATCACACACACAGATGACTATTAATACTCTGAACTGAATAAAAAGTGTTTATTCTTTCATTTATGGATTTTTTTAGTGTCGACGATGTGTTGGATGCGATTTGTCAAAGAGTTGATGTGGAGAAGCAGTTCAGCATCCTTATTTCAAGAACAAACATTCTGGAGAGAGGCCTTCTGCAGTGGCAACGTCAAAAGAAAAATTCACCCACTGCCATGTTGAAGGTGTCCTTCTTTGGGGAAGCAGGAATCAACACTGGTGCCTTTCGAAAACAATTTCTCACAGGTGAACTTAAAGAGATCAATTACTTTTCCATTCGTATTATTTATGTTGAAGAAATGACCAATCCCTAAATTTTATACTTCTGTAATATATATTTTATCTTCTAAGTGAACTCTGCTCCAGTTGTGTTGTAAATATGACTATATTTCTCCCTTACTAAACTATACATCAATCATGTTTATAATTTGGGATGGACTGATATGAAAGTTCTTGGCCGAAACCAAAAATGAGAAAACCAAGGTCGAAAACCAAAACACCGGTAACACAGGGAAAATAGTCGGGTTTTTTTAACCATAGCATGGCTGTGATGTGACTATGTTGTGTTATGAGCTTACTGGTTTGGTGTTGATAAAAGGTGTCAATATTATTGTCTCAAGTACACCTTTCTGTATACTATGATTTCTTTTTTGAATCATCCATCCATCCATCCATTTTCTTGGCTGCTTATGCCTTGTGGGGTCGCGGGGAGTGCTGGTGCCTATCTCCAGTGGTCACAGGGCGAGAGGCGGGGTACAACCTGGATGGGTCGCCAGTCCATCGCAGGGCATCTTTTTTGAATCAATATTTTCATTTTGAATGGAATTTTTACATATCTGGAACAGATGTATGATGTTCCTTCAGTACATCTGTCATGTTAAGCCTTCAAAATCAGTGAGACACATTATGATATATACATATATATATATATATGTATATATATATGTGTATATATATATATTGTATATATACATTGGGAAGATGGCCCCAACTGACCTAGTGCTCAGTGAATACCTCAGGCAGCAGAAACCCAAGAAAGAGGAGGGAGACGAGGAACCATCATGGAAGGACAGGCCCCTGCACGGTATGTACCACCGGCAGATAGAGGAGGTGGCTGATATCCAGAAATCCTACCAGTGGCTGGACAAAGCTGGACTGAAAGACAGCACAGAGGCACTAATCATGGCAGCACAAGAACAAGCTCTGAGTACAAGATCCATAGAGGCTGGGGTCTATCACACCAGGCAAGACCCCAGGTGCAGGCTGTGTAAAGATGCCCCAGAGACAATCCAGCACATAACAGCAGGGTGCAAGATGCTAGCAGGCAAGGCATACATGGAACGCCATCAACCAAGTGGCCGGCATAGTGTACAGGAACATCTGTGCCGAGTATAACCTGGAAGTCCCGAGGTCAAAATGGGAGATGCCCCCAAGGGTGGTGGAGAATGACCGAGCTAAGATCCTGTGGGACTTCCAGATACAGACGGACAAAATGGTGGTGGCTAACCAACCGGACATAGTGGTGGTAGACAAACAGAAGAAGACGGCCGTAGTGATCGATGTAGCGGTTCCGAATGACAGCAATATCAGGAAGAAGGAACACGAGAAGCTGGAGAAATACCAAGGGCTCAGAGAAGAGCTCGAGAGGATGTGGAGGGTGAAGGTAACGGTGGTCCCCGTGGTAATCGGAGCACTAGGTGCGTGACTCCCAAGCTAGGCGAGTGGCTCCAGCAGATCCCGGGAATAACATCGGAGATCTCTGTCCAGAAGAGCGCAGTCCTGGGAACAGCTAAGATACTGCGCAGGACCCTCAAGCTCCCAGGCCTCTGGTAGAGGACCCGAGCTTGAAGGATAAACCGCCCGCAGGGGCGTGCTGGGTTTTTTTTTTTATATATATATATAACTGATGTATTGTATTATGAAAATACTGTGATACGTTCGAAAATCTTATTTCACCCAGCTCTAAATGAATGTTTTACATCGGATAATTCATAACTTTCTTCTCTCAATAGAAATGGTCACCGGAATCGAGACTCGTTTCTTTGAAGGACCACCACATCAAAAAAGTCCACGTTATTCCCTTACTGACTTTGACAGTGGACTCTTCAGGCATGTTTATTTTAAAGAAAGGGAAAACTGTCATGTTTTATACTATAAGCAATACACTCATGCTGTTTGTATAAGTAGTACTGTTGGTGAGATTCTGTCCGTCAGTTTGGCACAAGGAGGTCCTGCCCCTACATTTTTCAGCCAGTGGGCTTACAGTTACCTCTGCAATGGGCAGATCAACCCAACACAGCTGGATAAAAATACAGTGGCAGATTCACAGTTGCGGTTACTGATTGACCAGGTGCTGTATAACTAGTAAAAATATTGCCTTAGTACACATTGCAGCTACAGTGGGGCAAAAAAGTATTTAGTCAGCCACCGATTGTGCAAGTTCCCCCACTAAAATGATGACAGAGGTCAGTAATTTGCACCAGAGGTACACTTCAACTGTGAGAGACAGAATGTGAAAAAAAATCCATGAATCCACATGGTAGGATTTGTAAAGAATTTATTCGTAAATCAGGGTGGAAAATAAGTATTTGGTCAATAACAAAAATACAACTCAATACTTTGTAACATAACCTTTGTTGGCAATAACAGAGGTCAAACGTTTACTATAGGTCTTTACCAGGTTTGCACACACAGTAGCTGGTATTTTGGCCCATTCCTCCATGCAGATCTTCTCGAGAGCAGTGATGTTTTGGGGCTGTCGCCGAGCAACACGGACTTTCAACTCCCGCCACAGATTTTCTATGGGGTTGAGGTCTGGAGACTGGCTAGGCCACTCCAGGACTTCAAATGCTTCTATATATATAATAATTCATCTGCTAAATTACTTTTAGGTGGAATCTTCAACTGAGCAGTCACTTCAGGGCCTTACTGATGAGATTTTAAACTGTGGATTCACTGGAGCCATCTCGGTTCAAAACAAGGAACCGATTGTCTGGTATGCTGTGACATGTTTTCGTTTTTCTATATGAATGTAAGAAAAATAGCATCTGAAGATGTTGTTTAATCTCTTTTTTGTACCCACAGAGCCATTACACTCCATGCTGTGCTTAGATTGCAGCCAATGTTGGAACAACTCAAGGAGGGTTTGCAGCTGTATGGCCTCCACCTGCTGATTAAGCAATACCCAGAAATCTGCCAGCCTCTCTTCGTCCTTGGGGGAGATGTAAAAGTGAGTACAAACGTATTTTCAGTTTTACATGTATGTATTACATACATTTACACATTTTGTTACATTACAGACACAAATATGAATCTATTTTATTTGAACTATAAATGAAACACCTACACAAAGTGGTGTACATTAGAGAAGTGGAACAAAAACCATACATGATGCCAAATATTTATTACAAATAAATAACTGAAAAGTGTGGTGTGTGTAATTATTCAGCCCCTTTTGGTCTCAGTGTAGTCAGTTGCCCATAGACATTTCCTGATGATTGCTAAACATACAGTAAAGCCAGGGCAACAATAGAAAAACAAAACATTTCCATGTGTTAGAACGGCCCAGTCAATGTCCAGATCTAAATCCAATCCAGAATCTGTGGCAAGATCTGAAAACTACTGTTCACAGACGCTGTCTATCTAATCTGACTGAGCTGGAGCAGTTTGGCAAAGAAGAATGAGCAAGAATGTCAGTCCGTAGATGTGCAAAGCTGGTAGAAAAATACCCTAAAAGACTGGGAGCTGTAATTGCAGCAAAAGGTGTTTCTAAAAAGTATTGACTGAGGGGGCTGCATAATTACACACACCACACTTTTCAGTTATTTATTTGTAAAAAAAATGTTTTGAATCATGGATGAATTTTGTTACAATTCTCAATTGTTTACCACTTTTTATTGGTCTTTTATGTTGAATTCCAATAAAATATGTTCATGTTTGTGGCTATAATGTGACAAACTGTGGAAAAGTTCTAGGGCCCGAATACTGCAGCCCTGAAGTAATCAAGCCGTTGGGTTGCTTTGCTTTCTAATATCATCATAGGTTAGTGCCGAGTTTGTCATGGCGTCCATTCACCCTCAGCTGAGTGAGAAGGGGACCTCCAAGCATCAGGTTGAGCTGGACCTGGTTAACTTCATTCAGGACTTGCTTTATGAGTCAGAAGGTAAATGGTTATTTTTGTCTAGTTTATAGTTGTCACATTCCAAAATTATATTCTAAGGTTTTAGTGAAAAAAGTTACACTTGTATCGAATTCAAATATTTAGATATTTTTTTTGTCCAAAAGGCCAGGGTTCTTCAAAACGTCTTAAAATTCACTCTTATCCTAACAGAAGGTCAAGAACATGTAGCTGACGAAGATGGCCCAAGATCTATCACACCGGCCAGGTTTCTGCAATGGATCACCGGTCAAGGCCATGTTCCTCTCCTCCCCTCAGAAAAGAAGGACTTTGCTGTGGCGGTAAAATTTAATCACAATTGTGAAGCTGACTTTGGAAATCACAGCATCTGCTATCCTGTTGTGTCATCCTGTGCTAAGACCATTGTCCTGCCTGTGAAACATATGAAGTCCTATAGACAATTCAGAATGGTTCTGCTGGAGGCTTTTCATCTTGGCCAGGAATTTAACAATGTGTAAAGCATAGCATTGTCTGTCAATAGTTTTGAGGTGTAACTCAAAAATGCTGCTCCTTCCATTTAATGTTCAGGAAGCACATTTCAAAGTTGGAGATTGACAGCCAGAGTTCTTTAATGAGTGGCATGAAGCACACAAAAACATACAGTTTTACTGTTGAAAAATGTGCCAGAGACAAAAAAAATAGTTTGTAATGTGATGTTTTGAGCGTTCACATAAAAATTTCCTGGCAGGTTCATTTTACATGTATATCACATCAAATAAAAGTCTGAGCTATTCATGAACCTTCTCTGGGTTGAAAATTCAAAATAAAAATGTTGCCGCCTAGGAACGGTGAGTTAGTACAAAGTTAAATACATCCAAATAAATGTCTCGGCCATGTGACTGAGAGGGCCTTGTTACATTGACAGTGTCTCTTAGTCTTGCCATGTCCTCCTCAGATAGAGGACATTCAACAGATGGAAGAATTACTCCAGGATTGCTCCCATCCAGCTCACCAATAGAGTTAACATCTAAGTACGCATCCTCGATTTCCTGTGATGATTTAAAAAAAAAAGATATTTCAAATGACAATTCAAAAACAGTGTTGGGAAATTCAAGACAAACAGTCAGCTCCATAAATATTGGAACATGGGAATTCTACTTTTGGCTCTATATGCCACGCAATGGATTTGAAATGAAACTAACACGATTGGCTATAACTGAGGTATTTGAACTGTTTTCATATGTGCCTTCCACTTAAGGGACCAAAAGTAATGGAACAATTGGCTTCTCTGATGTTCCATGGCCAGGGATGTGATATTCTTGTATTTAGTGAAGCAACTCCTGACAAAAACAGCAGGATAAATTTTGAAGTGTTTTGGGCAATATATCTGCTCATATTCAGCCAAATGCTTCGAAACTCATGAGGCAGCACTTGATGGTCCAGATGGACAATCACTTAAAGCATTCTGCAGAAAAAAAACAAATAGTTAAAAGAAGTGGAATGTTATGCAGTGGCCAAGTCAATCACTTGACCTGAATCTGACGGAGCAGTGTTTCATTGCTGAAGACAAAATTGAAGGACAAATGCCTCAATAATAGCTGGAAGTGAAGACAGTTGCAGTAGAGGCCTGACAGAGCATCAGCAGGTATGAAGCCCAACATCTGCTGAAGTCTCTGCGATCCAGTTTCAGTTATGATTAATGTTCTGTCTCATTACTTTTGGTAACTTAACAAGTGGGGGGTACACATGCAGACTGTTGTAACTCCTACAACTTTTAACTGATTTGGATGCAAATACCCTCAACTTAAAGCTGATAGTCTGCAGTGACAGGACACCGTGTTTTTTTCAACATCTCCAAGTGCACTTTTTGAAACTTGATTAAAGAGGGATTGTATAATTTAGATTTGTTTTAGTACCTTCACTGTGTCTGGAGTATCAACTGGATTCTGGTGGAGTCCCAGTGTCCACAGTTGTTGTGGGGACAGATTCCTCTCTGTCCTTAGAGGGTGGTTATCCCAACCCTGTCTAAAGACATCCAGATCCCTCTGCAGACGTGGAAGAAATGTATGTTGGGCACAAAACATGTGGAAACTATTCAGTGGGATCCAGAAGGCCTTCATCCTCAGGGTTGTGAAGGGTTTCATAGTGCACGCTTGAAACAGCCATCCACACATCTCGCCACAAGCGCTCTATTCTGTTCAACATCAAAATATGGCAACGTTTTCAGAATTTTACCCAGAAATTCACTGAATTGAAAAATATATAAGAACATTTTTCTTATTTCCATGGAACATTTATACAAATACTACACATACCTTTGGTTGTGAACACTCTTGCCTGACTGACAGAAAGCTTCCTCTTCCACAGCCCCGGATGGTGAACATGCATCTTGCTATTCCAACATTTTCCACCCCTTGATCCCCTTGAACTCTGAAACAAAATTAAACATCGACAGTACAATTTGTTTTAAATCTAAAAAAAACATGTCACTCTTAAAATTTATTGCAGCCTTTGTGTTTTTAATATAATTTTACTTTAGACTGGTTATTAGAAGTTTATTGTTTTGGTCATGCAACAGTGTGCAGCTCTGTATAAGCACACCTTTCAAGAACTCTAAATGTTTGAACCATTTAAACAAGTGTATGGGGATTTATAAACAACTGATCATATAGGCTACAGTTTACATATTGCATGTCAAAATAATTACACTGCTCATCAAGGGGGGGGAATCATATTTACACATTTGCACTATCATTGTGAAAATTAACTTTGTGTAGATTTTACCTCAATGGAAAGCCATACTTTTGTACAGCCTCCAAGAAGAAAGCAAGTGCAGTTGATGCTCTGTTGTTGGCAGCAGCACCCAGGTACATGATCTAGAGATGTAAATATCATTAAGTGGAAACTTGGTCAAGTCAAGTTACTATAATTAAAGATAAACATGTTTATCAGGTATTGTAGCTTGGTACATTTATTTTATATTTATAAGTAAAAGAAAAAAAGCAGGCTACATAATTCACAAGGTAGCAAGCTGCCATGAGATGTAGCAGTACTTGTAATCAACTATGCACCCAAATGCAAAGGGTAAAAAAAAAGAAAAAAGATCCTTTTAGCAACTTGAAGAATTAGTTTACCAAGCATTTAAAGTCACCAAATACTGACAAACATAAACAGATTAGGAACATTTTGTTCTACAGAAGGATCTCTATATTACAGTATATGGTAAGTTTTATGGTAGACCAAAACACAAGTATTTCACTTTTCAATTAACATCTCATTCAGCTCAATTTTCAAAGTGAAAAATCACCTTTCTTGAGTACCCATCTATCCCTCCGAATATCACCAGGCCAAATCTGTAAAAAGAACAACAAAAACAACAACTAGGGCATTAACAGGTATAAAACATAATTCAGTATTTAGCAGTATTGTCAGACTTCATCCTACCTTATTAGTTTATGGTTTGTGTCTATATGCATCAAGTAAAGAGGACCTTGCACTGAATATGTCCTTCGGACCACAAATCCCAGCCTTGTCATTCTTGAGAAAATACCAGCAGAGTCCACACGGTGCATCGACGAGTACACTCTCTTCCACTGTACATGGTGGCCCATGGCTTGAACCATCCCTTTCATCATCCTGTATCCAACATGAGGTGTTCTTGTCTTTATAGATCTTACTAAATTGTCCAGCTCTTCATCACTTGTTGTACTGTAGCACTGCTTTATGGAAATGCCATATTCATGCAAACGACATTTCACTGTCCTCACAGATATTCCAAGAAGTTTTGCAATTTGGGTGATTGATAAGAACATTTCTGTCAGTATCTGGAGCTGTACAGGCGATACATTGTAATTTGGACGTCCCAGCTTTCCTTCTGACACTGACATCTGAGAGGGGGTTTGTTCATTGACGTCCTCCATACTGAGCACAGTTGACAGCTCTATCAGAGCATTTATAATACTTTGAGGGATCTCAACCTGATCGGACAAAGATCTTAAAAGGACCATCTCATGGTCGATAACAAACTGCAAATAGTCCACATCGAGGGGTTGTCTGTGCATGACCTGGGAAACTTTATGCAGTAGTCGCTGAAGCATCTCTCTTTTTAGCTGCTCCTAAATTAAATACAAAGAATTTTACGTTACTTCACTAACTTTGTTGTTCTCCAAGCTTACAGATCAACTAGGATGTAAGTTTCAGCCGAAAATGATAGCGAGGCGTTTCTGTTGAGCTAGCATTTCAGCAAAAAACGTTATAAAATAAAAAAACAGAATAGCCGAAAAATTAACCGTAACAATAGCCACTTCTTAAATTCGTAGTATTCACAGACTGCAGTGTAATTGTTCCAAACTTAAACACTCACCTGATTGTTCGCGCCAGCAGTGTTGTTGGAAGACGACGCCATCGTTCACTGAGGGACAAGTTAACAGCAGCCCCCACCCGATACAATGCGCGCTACTTTGAGAGCATGGGAAATGACCACTTCTCACGTAGTGGCTGGGAAAACGTCTCATAATTGATCAGTTACGGCGTAATTTGTACACATTACTGCTTGAAAGAGCTTTAGTAACTGAGTTTTAGCAGTTATGCATGACATGTTTTCTAAACATTAAAACATGAAAAATGGACCATCTTGAGCCTGCAAATACTTACTGTCATTTTACACTCCACTAATTAAAACAGACACATTTTTCTCCAAAGTTTTCATGGTGGAGAAGCATGCTTGAAAGTACATCACTTGTACTTTCTGACCCTCTTCCTTTGCATATGTGGGAAATGCTCACAAACATGGTACGAAAGTCACTGATAACACTGCTCAAATAATAAAAAAATAGATTTCTATAAATGACTGTGCTTGCTATTATGTGACCAGCAATGTTTCCTCTAATTTATCATGTGTCTGAGCGAGCACAACAAACTCCCTGAGCGCCTTGTGCACTGTGGTCACGCCAGCATCGAATCCATCCAAGTTACATGGTTTATTAAAATAATCAAATTACAGCATTTATGTTAGACTACTTTTAATTAACTGCTTTAGCCCACTTACAATGAAAATTTAAAAAAAAATCTTGTTCATGACCTGTGTAGTATGTTAACACTATTGGAAGTAAAAATAACTCCAATTTTGAAAACACAACTTTCTTTCTTTTTTTTTCTTTTTTTAAATAAAGCTCTGACTTGTATTATGAGTATGAGTCTGTGGTCTGGGAGAGAGTCCTGTAACTCTCTGTCTGCAAAATACAGTATATAATGACCAATGTTGGGCAATTAATTATATAGTTACTTCTTCAAAAGTAAAACAACAAAGTTTTTTGCAGCTGTTTACCTAAAAATGCAGCCAAGGCGTTTTTTAAATAAACATTTCAAACTATTTACAGAACAATCAGCTGTTCTGCATCAAATCTGATGCCACACAAATTATTTGTGCGCTCCAAAAAATAATTTCTGTCCACTATGAGATGAAGGAGAACAACAGCCTGATACCTGCAGGCCTGACAACAGCAGATGTATGACTGCTGTAACACCTGTAACATTCAGCAGTCGCCTCATTGTTCTCACACACACAACAAAACTATCCGGTTGTTAAGTGATGACGTGACGAATCCTACTTCCGGGTCTAAAGTAGTCTGCGTTTAATATGGCTTTTGTGTTGTTAACATGTTTAATGTTATTGTATTTTCTTCTATTTGATCTCAAAAAGCTCCTAAAACAGTCAGTGATCACTGTTGACCTCCCTCGGCTTTTATTACCGCTAATCATTTATTTAAGCTCAGTTTTTAAAACCTTAGGATGTAACTACAGCCCAGCCCATGCAGCAGTATATGAATGACTAACCTCGTATTGTGGATGGATTATCTCAGTTGTTCTCCTGGCTGAAGTTTGGTCCTTTTACAGCATCCTGCCATGCGATTACATTTGTTCCTGACCACCGAGAACACTCACGTTAACTTTTATCGAGTGGAAAAAAAGTTAGCTTGTTTATATTATGCTAACATAGCTGTGTCGCTAGCGGTCACGTAGCACATCATTATATACCAGCTAGCCCAACTTCAGTAACCCTACAAACGTCACTGCTGTTTAGTTTTCTGTCTTCATTTATGCTGGAAGTGATAGCAGAGCTGTACGTTTTAATTTGTTTCCAAAACCCCGCAGTCAGGACATGCTATATTGTATTTAGATAGAAGCTAGCGAGCTAACTCCCTGCTAACTTCTAACTCCGTTAAATGTCATAAATTCCGTTTTCATGGATGCCTGGATGTTAAACTCAATTGTTACACCTGGTAGAGCAGAACGCTGATCATTTTATTAAAGATGAAAGACTTTAGACAGTTTTTCAACTCTCAGTAATGCCATAGTGATCGTTTGATATATGGACCTGCAGCGGAGTTTAGACCCAGACACGGCTAGTGACGTCAGACTGAACAACCGGATTGAAATAAACTAATAACAGAATAGAGCAGGGCGATATGGCCAAAAATATTTATCACGATATATATTTGAAAATTTGCGATAACGATATAACTGACGATATAATTGATGCGAGACAAAATACAACTCCACAACATTACTAGCGCAAAAAGACAACCTATCATTTATTTTCACTTAAACAAGAAGCTGGTTTTTATGTACATTAAAGCTTTATAAAAATGTAACAGTGCAAATGCAAATTCCTTGCTGAAAGTTTAACCAAAAGGCATTTCCAGTAGAAATGGGCTGACATATCCTGAGCATAACCATGTATAATATCCACTGAAGTTAAAAAGAGGTGCTTTGCAACATTAAACTGCAGTGTGCAGTACGTATTTTTCGGACCATAAGGTGCACGGGATTATAAGGCACATTAAGCGAAACAAAGCAGTCAGATAAATCAAACTTTATTAAACTCATTCTTCTTGCTTCCTCCACTTCTGTACCATTGATTCATTAATGTTGAATTCTCTGGCAGCTGCTCTATTCCCATGTTGTTGCAGTATATTAATGACTAACCTCGTATTGTGGATGGATTATCTCAGTTGTTCTCCTGACTGAAGATTGGTCCTTTTACAGCATCCTGCCATGCGATTGCATTTGTCTCTAACCATGAGGAACCTTAACGTTAACTTTTATAAGTGGAAAAGTGTTAGTGTTTGTCCTCCAGCTTCACTGTTTATGTTATGCTAACATAGCTGTGTCGCTAGCGATCACGTAGCACATAATTATATACCAGCTAGCCCAACTTCAGTAACCCTACAAACGTCACTGCTGTTTAGTTTCCTGTCTTCATTTATGTTGGAAGTGATAGCAGAGCTGTACGTTTGATTTTTTTCAGAAATCTCTCAGTCAGAACATGCAATATCATGCTTAGGTAACTAGCGAAACTAGCGAGCTAACTTCCGCTAGCTTCTAACTCCGTTAAATGTAATAAATTTTGTTTTCATGGATGCCTGGAAGTTAAACTTCATAGTTACACCTGGTAAAGCAGCAATGCTGATCGTTTTATTAAAGATGAAAGAATTTAGACAGTTTTTAACTCTCAGTGATGCTGCAGTGTTGTTTGACCTGAAGATACGGAGTTTAGGACCCAGATTACTCCCAGATTTAAGAGCATCTTAGTCCGACGGCCGCTTGCATGTTCTGCAAAAAAATGTGCTTTGTCGTGTATCTGACGGACAAACACCAAACCAGTTCCACATCACTGAAGTTGCACCATTTTTACAAACCAATTCTGGTTCATCTGTTTCACTCAACAATCGGCCATGTGCGTATGAAAACAAAGGCACTGCGCATGCGCGTTTTACTCATATTCTATCGCGATATTTCATTTTCCTATCGTTGCCTAACATTATACCGGTATTACCGTGAACGGTATAATATGGCCCAGCCCTAAGCAACAGCACCAACTTTATAATCTAAATTCAAAACTCTCACATCTCAAAACGCCGTCACTCCTAAAACTTCCCCCTTTCCTAAACAACTAAATGTCATGTTGCCATATCATTTTTTGATTGGTCCACATGGTACATTTTTCCACCAATAGGAAAGGGTGGGGTTTTTTTGTTTGTTTTTGCTCACAGGCTTTCGAGCGTTTTCCTTATAAAACGCCGTTTTTACCGTTTCTTCCCGCAGTAAATATAAACAACGACAGTATTCAGGAAGAAAAACAAACATTGCAGATATTTTTATCATAACTCTGGTTTTACGTGGCCGATCAACACAATTTAAAAACTGGTATAAAGTCCACACTTTTTCCGTCAGTTGTTCCGTCTGTCCTGCTCACATCTCCAATGGTTGTACACGTTGTCATTAACGTGGCTTCACTCCACATCAGCCACGCCGCTTTGCTAGCTAAAACACCGGTGTCGGCACATAAGGACGCTGTCATAGCCTGAAGTTGAAAAACAGAAAAACATGAAGGTGATTTTCCTGGCCTGGATTTTATAAAAATATTCTGCAGTACATCAAAAACGAAAGAAAACCATTAATCAACTTATGAACATTACCTCTGAAGTTACAGCGGTTTTATTAGAGACACAGCGTTTTGCATTTTGTATAATTTTAAAAAGTTTAAATTTGTTCAGAAGCCTGTTGAACGGCAGAAATTAGGTTTTCTTTTCGGAAGTAAGTAAAAGGAAAAAACATCGGCCGACAGCGCTGTAAACAACGGTAGTCTTGTGCGTAACAAGCAAGCGAATAATGCAGAAAACAGATTTCGGGGATAGACGGGAAACTGTTCTTGAAGTACAGAGAGAGAGAGAGAGCTGTGCATGAAGTGTGATTTTATCGTGGTGGAAGCAAAACAGCAAAAGTATAGTGAATTCATGACGATGCTTATGTGAAGCTTAGTTTGGATCTCCTTTTGCTTCTTTTTTAAGAAATTGAACCACACTTGGTGGTGTTTGTAGTTCAACTTGACCCGGTTTAATTTCTTTTTTACTATGGATTTAATTTGTTGATATTCTAAAAAGTTTTTCTTGTATACATAACACTATTTATTACATATTACTTACGTCTTGTATATTGTACAGTTTTATATATATACTAGGGGTGCAACGATATTCGTATCGATATTGAACCGTTCGATACAGTGCTTTCGGTTCGGTACGCATATGTATCGAACAATACAAAATTTGTAATTTATTTTATCAACTTTCCTTCTGACGATGCTGTCTGTGTTGAGCGCTCAGTGAATCTGCGTTCGACTACTCCGCCTAGGCTGCACTGTCGAGCGCAGATCCACTGAGCGCTCAACACAGACAGCATAGACAGAAGGAAGAGCGCAGGGCACCTCCCCCACCCTCATTCAGATCTGGCGTTTGGAATTATTTTGGTTTTCATGTGACGTATGACCCTGAAGGTAAGCGAGTCATGGACTAAAGTAAAACAGTATGTTGGATGTGCCATGCAATGCTCAATTACATGGGTGGGAACTAGTGTGTTAGCGCAGTTAGCTCGTTAACGTGTTGGCCGTCTAGCCCCATGCACGGGGCGATCGGCGGTAGCTCGTTAACGGAGATTTGCCGTGTTGTGGCGTTAAGGTCATTTCAACGAGATTAACCTGAAAGCACTAGTGGGAACACAACGAATATGACTGCACATTTACGCCGACATCATCCTAGTGCAAAGACAAAAACAACAAGCATGCTACTAACTTTAGCCGAGTCATTTAGACAGCTGTTAGCACATGATTCTCCTTATGCTGCTGAGAATATAGCCCAGAAGAAGCGGATAGTATAGCTTTTATTTTGGAAAGAGACATTTCTCTGTAATAAACTCTCTTTTCCAAAGATGAGTGATTCCTCAATCAGATACAGGGCTTGCAATATCGCTAGCCCGACGTCCCTGGGGCTAGCGATTTTTCCAGTCGGGCTACCAAAATCTATCTCTTCCCTGCCCGTCGGGCTATTGTAGGAAGGAAAAATATATGTCAATGCTTTTGCATTCTTTCGGAAATGTAGCTGGGTAATTATGTCATTGGCATCGGTGAGCCACTGTCAATATGTGACATATTGAAATCGCGTTTGAATTTGCGCTTGTTTTTTTGCTTTCACTTTGCAATCGTGCGAACTGTGTATAGAGAGCGACAGCACTGATCTGTGAGTGATGATAATTTGCTGCACCAATTCCTCTGACATCGTCTTATTAATCGTTAGCTTACTATGCAAACATGACAAGTGAAATCTCCCGCAGCTTAAACATGTGAGAGGTTGATCGCGCAGAGAATCGCTGAGCTTATGTGAGTGCGTGTGTAAAAGCAGCAGGTATATATATTTTAGTTCTGCTGAGCCAAATAAGACAGGTCAGGGTGAAGAAGTGACAGCCAAAGAAAAGCTTACCACAAAACGGAGAAGTTATGACAAATCAGACTATAAGGCAAAAAGAAAGTGCAGCTTTATGGTTTCATGGACAAAAGAATTTCTGTGGCTGCAATATGACGAGCTAAATAACCAGGGCTGCACATAAGTGGTCCGCAGGTGCGCATTCGCTGTCAAAATAAAAAACACGCACAAGGGTTAGGGTTAAATTTAAAAACTGTACTTTTGAGTTAAAATATATATTTATAATTTTAATAAATGACAAATTAAAAAGGCATGAACATTTTTTTGTATCGAAAAAATATCGAACCGTGACACCAAAGTATCGAACCGAACCGTGAATTTTGTGTATCGTTGCACCCCTAATATATATATATATATATATATATATATTACGGCTTTATATATATTATTTTATATATATATGTTTTTCCCTATGTTAATACTGTCCATATGTACATAGCGCTGCAGAACTGTACCCCCCCAGCATGTTTACACTGAGTAGGAGATGCTCTGTATCTCATTGTACAACTGTATAGTGACAATAAAGGCATTCTATTCTATTCTATTGTTGATCCCATATTGTGTAACTAGTCTGTCAAATGAAATAAATTCTGTTCCTTCTAATATATGTTTTAAGCATTTGATTTCTTTACCACTCCAATCTGAAAAGTTTATCATATTATTGTTTTGTAATATGTCAGGGTTTTCCAGATAGGTGTATGTTTGCATGGGATTAATGAAAACTCCGTCAATTTTAGAAACTCCCACCATGCTGACAGAGAAGAGCTGTATGGCGTTATTTTTGTGCCACTATTCTGAGCGCACGTAAAAAAAATTGAGCGCACGTAAAAAAAATTGCAGGTGCAAGTGTTGCATTTTGAGGAGAAATTTATTTTGAGCTTACAAAAGCTGAATTTGAGTGAACAAAATTCATTGCTGCGTGCAAAAAACGTATTTCAGTGTTTGCGCTTATCCATATACACACACAATAGCACCCCCTCTCGCTCAGTTTTTTCATTTGCGCTTGCTCGCAATGTGTTGCTTGCGCTCACAACATTCTCTGCTTCGTACGCTCAACTCTCTGTACACCGTTATAAGTGTGCCACAAAACCAACCAATCACAGACTTGGTTTCAAAAATTCTGATTGGCTCTTACGGTCTCCAATCAGCTCGCTAGCTACTGCTTTCCGGACACCGGAAACACTGTCCACTCAGACTCGCTTCTTTTTTTTTTTTTTTTCTTTTAAATGACATCAGAAACAGCAGTATGCGACATTACGTGATGGCAGAGCTTCAGTTCATCCTTTGTCATTTTTTTTTTTTTTTTTTTTTTTTTAATAAATAGGACAGGGGGAATGAATGAGAGAAAGAGGGGGAGAGAGAGAAAGAAAACCAAAGGGGAGAAGAGACGGTGAGAAGGGGGGGGGAAAAAACAACTCCTGGGTCACCTGTATGGAGAAAAAAACAAAACAAAAACAAACAAACAACAAAAAAAACAAACAGAGGAGACAGCAAACAACAAAGAGCAACATAATAATAGAGAAAACAAAGCACCATCACAATAAACTAGCTAGTCATAGATATCAATAGTTACTGAATAATAAACGATATTGTGCAGCACGCAAGATAGACAGCGCACAGTGTGCTTTGAGGCAGCAGCCAAGAAAGCTTTAGTCCGCGTCTGTGAATACCCATGTGTACACCTGTGTGCATACCTGTGTGGATCAGCATGCTTGCATTCCAAAGGTTTCTCCATGTAATGATCTGCTAGGGAGTGTGGGGGGGCCACAGCCCCGTCCTCCAGGGTGTGAAGCGGGTATGGAGGAGATCAAAACTCCAGACATCCAGAGGCCCCCAGAACACAAGAGACCACGGAAGACCAACAGAGGGGCAGCCGCGCCACTGTTCCAGTAAGAGCTGAGGAGAGTCCCAGATGAGGGCTCGCCCAGCAGCCGCGGAGCAGAAGCCAGGGGGAGTTGCAGTGACGCGCCCGTGAGCTCCGCCGGCCCCCAGCTGTGCCTGAGTGACCGAGCCCCAGGCCGAGAGGCCGGGGGCACCCCACCTCCAAAGGGGGCCCGAGCGAGCCCCAGGCCCCAGGCCCCGACAAGCGGCCGCCAAGGAGTGAGCCGGTGTGTACCCGGACGCCCACCCCCAGACACAAGGAACCACCAGCACACCGACACCTGAGGGAGTCCGCCACCGGCAGGGGAAGTGGTGGTGGGTAGAGATAGGCCTCCAAACCTTGGAGGGCCTGAGGTGTCCCCAGAGAGGTGTAAAGTAAAGTAAAGTGTAAAGTGTAAAGTGTGCATGTTAGTCCCCATAGGGAAATAGTTCCTCTGCATTTAACCCATTCACCCAGTGAAGCAGTGGGCAGCCACCAGTGTAGCGCCCGGGGAGCAGTGTGTAGGGACGGTACCTTGCTCAGGGGTACCTCAGGGTAGCCGTTCAGTGGAGTCGAACCCCCGACCTTCCGATCATGGGGCCACCACTCTACCTACTGAGCTATTCCTGCCCTGTGGCGTCTGATACCCAACCTGACATATAGACACAGACATACAGGCACACACAGACACAAACATCCATTCCCACCCTCATGCTCTCATATGCACTTACTCCACACTCAACCAACGTGGAGACAGACATAAAGAGACGCTGTACACACGATCACACTCCCCAAGCGTACTCTACAACCGGGTCTAGGTACCCTTGCCCCTGGAGGGGGGATTGCCCGC
>NW_024584392.1:0-4720 GCF_018398535.1 Haplochromis burtoni
AATAAAATATAATAAATAATAAAAACAAAGATCGACCAAATGGACCAATACGGCAATGCCACGATGATCCATTTGGCAAAGTAAATCCATTGGGTATCCTTGTTTGTCTTCAGACAACAATTCTGATGGCTAAAGAACCAAATGGGACAGGCAGAAAAAACCAAAAAAACCAAAAAACCCCCAAAAAAACAGAACTACACTTAATTAAGTGACAAAATGTGTTTATTGATCCTCACTTCAAAATAATATAAAAATTGAAACTAGTAACTTAATGATCTAATTAATCACTGAATCCTCAGCAGCTTTGTCTGAGTGGAAAAGGGTGTGTGTGTGTGTGTGTGTGTTTGTGTGTGTTTGCATTGTGGTATTGTTGTATTTTTGCATTATCCCTATTAAACTGGTTCAGCAGTGAGAAAACTGTGTGAATGAGATTTCCTGCTTTTTGTAAAGTTTGATAAACTCTAAAATTAAGGGCTACTACAACATGGAGCTTCTTTTTTTTTCTTCAGTGTTGGTTCATCTGTCTGTTCAATGTTTGTTATTAGAGCTAACATAGCTCCGGTTAGCTTAGACTGACTAGACTGACCGACTAATAGATCCAAACAGTAAAATTTTAAATTTAATGTACTTTGGGGTTTTTTCTCTTGAGGGTTTGTTTTTATATGAGTTTATAAGAAAGTTATTTAATTTTCAATCTTTACTTATTTTTTAAATTTAGAAACATCTGAAGAGAAAAAAACAAAGATTGTTTAATTCTAGTTTCATTTATTATTTCATTTATTTTTGCTGTTCATGTTTTCTCCTCATGTGACAGAAAGAAAGAAAGGACAAATGTGATGAAACTGAGCAGAAGAGAAGTGGAGTAAACTGTGACCAGGAGGAATCATTAAATGTTAACTTCCTGTATTTTTGCTGGCAGTGAGTTAACACTAAAAATGAAACTGTTATAGTATCAGTGGCTGCTGTTTCATAAATTTTACTTTGAGCCCAAATACTACAAGTATGTGTAGCTTATACTTTATAAGATAAGCATAAGAAATCTATACTTATTATTTTCAACAGTTAAACCTCTTGAAATGTATTATATTGAGGTAACACTGCAACCATGAGGCTGGACTGAGACACTACGTTGAATTATTCTAGCTGAACTATTAAAAATATTCTCAAACTGAAAATATGTTTGTGTACTATACACTATGGAGTAATATATATATATTACCACATAGAGGACATTTAGTGAGGAAACACAAGCAGGATAAGCAGGACCAACCGCATGTAAAACATGAGAAGCAGCAAATAGTCCAGGAAGAAAGAGAGGCAGACAGATTATGTGACTCCTGCCAGCACTTCTCCTAAATCACATGACTGTAATCAGATTGACATGATCTTCCTCTTTATACTGTGTCAGTCTGACAGTTGTTGGTTCTTCAGATATATTGAAGCATATTGAATCCATTTAATATGATGGGTTTTTTCAGTAACAGTAAATAACATGCTTCACACTAACTCGCATGACATTCATCTGTAACCAGTAAAGTGAAGCTTTAATCCTGGTCAGATGGATTAACATGAACAATCTGTTAATCTACTGAAGCTCACAGACTTCAGTCAACCTGTCAGATTATCTAAAAAACTGAAAGACGTCATTTTAAACACTTACTGTTGTTCTGAAGGATCTCTGAAGCCCTCCAACACTCTTCTGATCATCAGGATGGAAAAAATAGGATTTACATGAATGAATCCATCCATTTTCTTCTGTTTATATGGGGGCAGCAGCCTAAGCAGAGAAGCCTGTCCTTCCTGTTCCTACTGACAAAAGGTATAATCTCTCCAGCGTGTCCTGGGTCTGCTGCATGGTCTCATTCTAGTGAGATATCCAAAGAACATCTCACCCAGGAGGCGTCCAAGACGAATCCTAGTCAGATGCCCAAACCACCTCATCTGGCTCCTTTCGATGTGGAGGAGCAGCATCTCTATTCTGAGCCTCTCCTGGATGATTCAACTCCTCACCCCATCTCTAAGCGACAGATCTGGTTTACAAAAGTAAATGTTTCCAACTAAAACTGTAAAGATGATCTGTAACAAGTTTCCTCTGTACCAAACTGACTGAGCTGACCAGTAAACTGCTGTTTTAAACAGACACACCCAGATCTGAGATCTTGCCACAGAGAAACCACTGTACGCTCAGAGATTTGATTAACAAATTTCAAAAATGCAAACTAAGGTGTGACCATAACAGGAAGTGAACTTATTTCACTGACACAGGTAGATGTGGAGACAACTTCCCACTGCACTCTGTGAATTTACATCAACTTGTTCTAATGAATAACAATAAAACCCCATGTTAACATGCTTAGGCTCACATAAAATATACACTATTTATATTTAATTGTACACAACTCAAAAACCTCATATGAGAATTAAGGTCTCTGTATTTACTTTTATGTGAGCAAAATTATATATTTTTATATATTCCTTAGTTTTCTTTGTTCTGGTTAAATGTAGAGAAATTTGTAGTGCAACAAGAATCAGATAAGAGCAGCATGACAGATGTTTACTTTGATTAGACGACCAGTATTTAGGAAATAGATAATAGGTATTGATAACTGGAGACGAACAACTTGAGCATATTATATATAATATTATATTAAAGCATATGTCGAACTAATGTTATCTTATAATACTATGAACCAGGATAATTTGATAAATATGAATGTAAACAATTTATTCAAAGTTTTAAAGATAAAATAATTTTTAGGAAAAATTTGTCCTCATTTGACCTTAAAGAAAAGGTCAGAGGTCCAAAGTAACATGATATATGGAATCCCAGATATTATTCCCTACAAGCTGGTACACATCAATACAAACAAACGTTTACGTTTTATTGAACTTTGACAGACATGCTAGTGCTACTAAACACATAACCTCCTTGGCAAAGGTAACAACAGCAATAAATGAAATTGTTTTTCACAAATGTAAGAAAACAAACAAAAACATTATCAGTAAACATTTTAAACACACTGACTGTGATCAAAGCCACTTACTTTATTCTGTTCTTGTCTCCATCTGGTAGTTTTTCTCAGCATAACGTCATCGGCTCATAACCACCATCATGTCAGGAAACATCTTCAGGGTTGAAAAACAGATTTAAATCAGAAAAAAGTTACAATTAATTTAAAATCAAAATGAATCAGTTTTACACTGCCCACTCCAGCTGTCAGTGTCTACAGACTAAACTGCCAAGTCTGTGAACGTCTGTGAGAACAGAAACAAGTAGTGGTTTGTGCTTTCTCAGTAAACTGAATGCTGACTACGTGAGATATGTGGCTGCTCAAAACAAGTTACAGCAAAGATCTATTCTTGCCTACATTACCTGAAAAAATTTAAACAATAACACATGGATCTGATAGTGTTTACTCTGAAAACATCTGGAGGATCTTTAAAGTCAGCTTTGAGTTTGTGGAGAAGTGAGTCTCAGAAAGACGTGAAAACTCTTCATGAAGTCGTCACCTCAGACTGACCTAATAATCAATAATTTACTGATTACAATTGTCCGATCATCAGCAGCACTGAGTATGTGTGTGTTTGCATGTATGTGTGTGTGTGTTCATCAGTATCCTGGTCAAACTGGTTCAGTGAGTATTATTGGTACAGATGGACTCATTCATTTCCTGCTAGTGTGTACAGTTTACGTACATCATCATCTGTAAAACAAGCTCTACCTCAACATGGAGCTATTTTTAAAATGTTTCTGTTGTTTTGTCATCATCTCTCTGTGAAGTGATTTCAAAGATTCTTGTTATTGTGTGTACCTGTGAATATTCACTTCATTTCTCTGTGCTGACGTGGGAGAACAGAAAAAAGAAGCTGTTGTCAGATAAACAGTAAACACTTTGGAATTAGTGACTGGAAATAAAACAGGAACAGTGTTTCCATTCTAATTACTTAAAAGCAACAAAGAGCTTTGATTTCCTACGTGTGAGATTTGTTGTAAAGGGCAGAAGAAAACTTCAGATCTCTTTGAGTCCATCAAAAAGTGCAAAGCTGAGCAGACAGCTGCACCAACTCAATAATCTGTAAGTAACTGTGTAAACATTTGCTGCATTATTCTTTATTTGATTTAAAGTCCAAATACTAAAACTGAAAATATTTTAAGTCACCAATTCCCAAAAAACAAGAGTGGTGTTCCTCCCACTCAACAAACAGAAAATCCCACACACTCCACCCAAACCTAAATCTTTAATCTAATCAATCAAACGCAAAGTGTTAAAGTCAATGTGTGACCCACCTGCCACTGACACACAAACTTCAATGTGTTTCATTGTTTTTGTAACAGTGACAATAAAGATCTGTTCTTACAGAGCAGTGAATATAGGTCAGAGTAGTCAGTGATATCACCACCTTTTATTTTTAATTCACTTTTTATATAAATAAATACATTCAGATGAATGTGTAATTTAACACACCTGTGACTAATTTCAACCTGAATTTCTGTTTTTACTGTGGCCCACCTGTAGTACCTTCATGACCCACTGGGGCATCCAGACCCACACTGCTTAAAAGACTTTCTCACCCTTACAATATCTAATTCAGTGAAATATACATAGTGATCTTGCCACATTAATAAAATATTTATCTTAATAAGAATATCACAGAAACTGATATGGCTCGCTGCCATATCGCGCCATATCTGTCAGTCTCAAAAGTACAGTTTTTAAAT
>NW_024584392.1:4745-14716 GCF_018398535.1 Haplochromis burtoni
AAAAGATATAATAAAACAAAAATCTATCTGATGGAGAAATCACTCATCTTTGGAAAAGAGAGTTTATTACAGAGAAATGGCTCTTTCCAAAATAAAAGCTATACTATACGCTTCTTCTGGGCTATATTCTCAGCAGCATATTAAACATATCAGGTCAGATCCCCATAAGGAGAATAAGTGGTAAGTAGATAAAGTTATACAGGCTGGTGACACAGAGACATCCAGGTCAGTAACTGTACAAATGGAAGGCAGAAGACTAGACACTGAGAGGGAGAAATTCAAAAATATATATATTGACTAATCAAAACCCAGGCTGTGTGGCCACGTGGCTAACGGCAGAGAAGAAGCAGTTCAGGAGGACGGCTGCCAGAAGTGTGGCAGGGCTGGAGGCTAGTCAAGGTGTGGGTGAAGACCTTTAGGTGGCTTGGTAGGTGGAGACGGTACCTGGAGTGGCAGGTGCAAGAGGTCCTGGTCATGCCATGGCAGGTCCAGGCAGTGCCGAATGCGGATCAGGTTTGGCAGGTGCAGAACCAGATAGCGGAGCGCAGACCTCTGGCTGAGACGTGATATAACCAAACATCGCTGAGGCCTCTGACTGAGACTGCAGCAGGCTCTGGAGATGGGCGTCCTCCAGCCTCAGCTGGAAAGGGACCCGTTGGTTTAATTCCCAAAGCGGGCGATGGCATGGAGTCTGTGGCAGGCGGTGGCATGGACCTTTTGAACTGGGGTTAGCAGTGTCTGTCCATATGTTTTCCTGTCTACGATAGAGCACGAACAAAGTCTCTGTCACTCACCACAGCTGGCTGCTTTGAGGAAGTGTGGATTAGACATGAGCGCTGGTGGCGTAGACGCCAAAATTGCAAGATTAGCAAAAAAAAGTGCAAAAGCAGACAGAACAGAATTTGAAGGACGGCCCCTTACCACGTTCACTGCTTTGCTGCACCAGCCCAGCTACCACACCAAGAACCATTGTTTTGATAAAAGGCACTTAAACCCAAATGACTTCAGTGGTCATCTGAGAGATTTCTGAACGTTAAATCTTAAGTCTCTGTCTAGGAGGACCAGCATAAGGGTTAAAAAAGGTGTCTCTGCTCCAGTCCCCAAAGCCAGACCCAAAAGCCAATATAACATAAGGTGAGGTTTATTCCTACTAATAACACCAAAACTGAAAGCATTAACTCTGCGGTGAACAAAGACCACAATAATAAACGAACAAGCTATTCCAAAGAAGTGCAGCCTACCTCTGTGTGAAACAAAACCAAACTAAACAGTATTTTCAGCACTACACACAAAACCTAATTATTCTCAAAAGACACACAAAATTGATTACTGACGGTTTGGAAGCCAAGGACAGGTCTGCTGCTGTCAGTTGCTGCCATGAGAACAACTGCTGGTATAAGGGTTTTTAAAACAGCTAGTTGTTAATGGGGAACCAACCAGCAGCTGCCAGGTCAACGCCATCCAAAAACTGCTGCCCAGGTCCTCTCATAAAGACCACACATATAAAACACAATCCAGACACATTCATTCAAAACATGGTCAGGGTTCTAACATTAAAGTATTGTCATGTATAAAGCAGGTGCTTAGTGCTGTGCAGTACTACAAATTCTGGTATAAGTCTGATACCAAGTAAATCCAGGGTCAATATTCCTGATAGCAGTATTGATGCTGTTGACCTATAAAGGTGTTGGTTATGTTGGTGAGATGAGTCTGTTGTGATTCATGAGATGAATCATCATCTATTTGTTAGTTCAAAAACATGCATTGACCACTAAATAATTTAGAGACCTGGAGTATAAAACTGTCTGACTCTAAAGTGCTTTGGTTTAGCTGTTGTTGTTTAAAAGAATGTAAACAAACAAAATAAATTTTCCATAGTGCGTCTTTTGTTTTGTTTTTAATAAATGAAAATATATAGTTATTTAACAGATTTCAGTCAGCTACATGCTGAACTTGTGTGATAGAATCAAAGCATCAATCTTTTAACACTAGTCTTTATTTAATAACAATATTAAGATTGTCATCAAAACTTGAGCTCTAGCGCTGATGTAACACCCAGTTTTACCAGTAGGTGGCAGCAGACCTCATATGTGAATCATTCCCTTTTGAAGCTTCACTGTCATCCCTCACAATCTCATTCACAAGCTGGCAACACTCGGCCTGCACCCCACTCTATGTGACTGGCTACAGGACTTCTTGACTGGCAGGCCTCAGTCTGTCAGGATCGGCCACAGGACTTCAGCCAGCATTATTACAAACACTGACGTCCACAAGGTTGCGTCCTCAGTCCCCATCCTCTACACCCTGTACACCCACAACTGTGCCTCCAACAAAGATATCATTTTGAAGTTCGCGGATGACACTGCAGTGATCGGTCGCATCACTGGAGGGGACGGGCTTATAGAGAGTGGCTGGTCTGGTGTCATGGTGTGAGGACAACAACCTCACCCTCAACACTGACAAGACAAAGGAGATGATTGTGGACACGAGGAAGAACAGGAGGCCTCACCCACCGCTGTCTATCCAGGGCCTTGAAGTGGAGAGGGTGAGCAGCTTTAGGTACCTGGGCGTCTTGAAACCCATAGAACCACATGACTAACACAGAATAAAATCTTTTAATGCAGATAAAGTTAACAGCTGGGGAAAAAGAAGACGGTTTTTAAGGCACATTTTAAATAAAAAACAACAAGGAAACTTAACTGTGGTCATAAAACACAAACATATGTTTATTGTTATTGATGATTTTACAGGAAAATAGAATTTTAAAACTCCAGGTAAAAATACATACTCATATATTTTTATCATAGTTGTTCAGGTAAGTAAAAAAAAATAAAATAAAGAACAACATGTGGATGTCCTCTGGTCTGAGGTGCTGGGGGACCAGTTAGAGACCAGCAGCTGGACGTCAGTGGTTGGACTGGTGGACTACTTCAGTGAAGAGTAGACGACGTCTGGCTCTGGTTTAAAGTCTGAACACAAACACAGTTCAAACAACAGGAAACATGATTACAAGCTTTGTAGTTCCATCAAGACCTCCAGTCTCCACCTCTCTGCATCACACACAGTCCCAGTTCAGACTTTACTGGGAACCAGCTCAGATACATATGAAAGGTTACACACTGCTTTCATTTTAATTTAAAGTTAAATTAACAAAACCCAAACCTTAAACCCACAGAGATGACACACAAATATATATCACAATGTCACCAGGAGACCGAGGCCCTGTACAGGCTCTTGGTAAATGCATTGAGGAAATTAATGACTGGTTGTGCCACAATTTTCTCCAGCTAAACAAAAACAAAACTGAGGTAATAGTCTTTGGCGCCAAAGAAAAACGATTACAGGTCACCAGAGAACTTCAATCTATACACCTAAAAACCACAAACCAGGCGAGAAATTTGGGTGTAGTGATGGATGCAGACCTAAACTTAGAAAAACACATTAAGACAATAACAAAGTCAGCTTACTATCACCTCAAGAATATTTCAAGGATAAAAGATCTGATGTCTCAACAGGACCTGGAAAAACTAGTCCATGCATTCATCTTTAGTAGGCTTGATTACTGTAACAGCATCTTTACAGGTCTACCTAAAAAATCAGTCAGACAACTACAGCTCATTCAGAACTCTGCTGCTCGAGTCCTCACTAAGACCAAAAAAGTGGACCACATCAGTCCAGCTCTGAGGTCTTTACACTGGCTGCCTGTCCGTCAGAGGATAGACTTTAAAGTTCTGATGCTGGCCTATAAAGCTCTGAATGGTTTAGGACCAAAATACATCAGTGACCTCCTGACCCAGTATGAACCTTCCAGATCCCTCAGGTCATCTGGATCCGGTCTTTTATCAGTTCCCAGAGTCAGAACCAGACACGGAGAAGCTGCATTCAGCTTTTATGCTCCTTATATCTGGAACAAACTCCCAGAAAGCCTCAGATCAGCTGAAACACTCAGTTTATTTAAATCCAGGTTGAAGACTCACCTGTTCTCAGCTGCATTTGAATAAAGCACCAAATCCACACTTTTAAGCTTAAATTTCAAAACTTACATTTAACTACTGATTTTATCTACTGTTCTGATTTTATCTGTTTTGATTTTATATACTGTTGTTTGTTTGTTTGTTAATTAGTTAGTTAGTTTATTTGCTTGTTTTAATCAATTTTAAATCATGCTTTTTATTTGTTCTTGTTTCTAATGTCTCTGTAAAGCACTTTGAATCACCTTGTTGTTGAATTGTGCTATACAAATAAACTTGCCTTGCCTTTTAGTTCACTTCATTGGTTCTTGGTGACTCCATGAACGATTTTCAAAATACATTTGAAAAACTGTTGACATGTAAAAGTGTGTAGTCCACCCAGACAGCTATGATAAGCTCCAGTTCCCATGTGACACTTAATTTGACAACTCAAAAAGAACAGCTTTATTGCTGGCGAGGAGGCGACACAAATAACAATACAAAACTAAACTGGGGAAAACTAATGCACAAGGAGACAGGGGGAGAAACACACAGCTATAAGGGCTGACGCAACAGTAACAATGAGAAACACAGGGCTTAAATACATTGAGGGAAAACGAGGGGATTGTGACACAGAAGGAGAGCACAGTTCTCCTTCTGTCTTAGGCTGGACGAGACAAGGGAAGCAAAAAAAAACAATGACATGAGACACGGACCTTCAAAGTAAAACAGGAAACACACTGACTGAACTCTAGACATGTAAACTTAACAGACTGGGGAGACAACATGGGGACCTGAAACATGGGACAGAAAGGTACAGCAGAAACAACACGGGAAGCCATCACACAAAACCTAAGGACTAAATCCTCGACAACCATAACTGAAACCAGGGAAAAACAATAATCAAAACAGTACAGCCAAGGACTCAGAACATAAACCATAATATGAAAGTACAAGGCTGGTCACAAGGACCCAGAATTTTTAGGTTTCTGTGTGGATGTGAAAATGCAGCACACTACACTTCACTGTGCCCTACAGCAAAGTTTAATAAAACATATAGAAAGAGACATGGTGTTATTGACTTGTGTTTGTTCATTGAAGCTTGTATATGATTTGTACTATGCTTGAATGAGAAACTGTCTGTTTCCACTCTGGAAGGAGATGACAGATAATCTATAATATCTATAATAATCTATCCATATTTACAGTGAAACTCTTCATTTTCAGAGGAGCGTTACATGATACAGGGTTTAAAATAATCATTCTTTATCTTATACTGAACCTTTGTACAGCCTCTGGTTTTATTCTCTGCCTGAAACAAGGTGATTTAATATACCCTTGTTCAAGAAAACATTGTTTTAATTGGCTATTGTGTTTTGTTTTGGGTTTTTTTTGCCTGAGATAAGCATATTAGGGATATATCACCTCTCTATCATACTATCCATACAGATTATTGGGAAAAACAACCCGTGAGCAGGCTGCAACCTCAGCTTTTGGCTCACAGGAATTATTGTTCACACACTTACGATAATTTAAAAGGTTTGATGTGAGCATGGCCTTTCCAAACCAGTAAATGAATGCTTGTCTGCATTTGAATGGAGAGTAACTGTACCTCTTTTTCTCTTTGGTGTGGCAGCATAATTGTTCATAACTGATGTTTCCTGTTCTCAGTACTGAGTAGCCTGCAGCTGAATAAATATCTGCAGAAAAGAAAAACACAGAAATTACTTCACAACAACAACAACACCGTAAATAACGTAGCCATGATGGTTATAATGTATGCAGATTAACTAAACATCATCTCTGTCTAAAACTTCAGAGTTAAAGTAAATAAAAAGAGGGGAAACTGCAGTTTAATAGTTTAACTGCAGATTAATGCAAAGTTATGCCACTTTAATATTTTCACATTTTCATAATTGGTGCAAATATGTAAAAAACAAATATGCATAATCAAGGTGTTTGTAAAGTGTTTTGTATGCTTGCGTGAGATTACGTTTCCTAAGTCCTGATTGGAGAAAGGAGGTGGGTGTGGTCAGGTCACGGTGGCCCGTGCTCTCCTGGACTGGAGTAAGCTGTTGGACGTCTACAGGTAACAACTAGCTGACAAAGCTTCAGCGACACCCCTGCTGTGGTCTATCCCCACAGTAGCCTCAGTGAAGAAAAAGCCTACTGCTGTGTTTTTCCCGAGGCAGAGTTGGACTGTGGAAATTTTTAGATTTTGGACCACCAGTGCGGAGCTGTTTCCTTCTTTGCCACCAAGATTTAACAACATGGTTTGCAGAACTGCTAGCAGCACTAAAGAAGTGTTGACTGCTGCAAGCTAGCAAGGATGGTGTGCTGTCAACATACTCAAGCATCTTCTGCTGAGGCCTGCAACAGGTTAGTTTAATTATTTTCTTTGTGTTCACGTGAGCTGACAAATGTAAATGTGTTTAATGTTTAAGTAATCCCTCCTGCTCCCCTGATTTATTACCACCTGGCTGAATGGGAAGGGTTTTTGTTGTGTGTCTGGGGATGCATCATCTCCTAGCTTAACTATTTTGTTAAGGTATTTAGCATTGCTGGTTTACTAGGGGTTTTATTTGATCTAGTCTTTTCCCTTAGAGTAAACCACCTACATATTATTGTTGTTTTCTTTTGTGGTGTGTTGTTTGTTTGTGGTAAATAAATACCACCATTTTGCACTATTTTCCCATTTTATTCCTTGGATTATTACATAGATTATAATAAGCTAAGAGAGATATGACATTAATAGTTTTAAAGTTTTAAAGATCACGCAATTGGCCAAGCTGCCTCACTCTGAACACACCTATTTGAGAGCGTGTGTGTTTTTGGTATACTGATTGCTGTTAAAGAGACAAGAACCTGGGGTCATCCAATATCATGGCAAACCATGTAATAGGCTGGTACCTGCTACATGTACATTTCACACTTTGCCTCTTCAAAATGTGAAATGTACACCCATGCTGAAGTTCCAGTAAGTTGCAGTAACAGCAGAGGTAGGCATTTCATTTCAAGCCAGTACAAAAATAATCATGAAAACAGACATTATAACACATTTACATGTATATACATATTATCCTCCTAACTTAATTGTTTCCAGTTATCAAGGTCCCTACCTGACTTCATCGCTTTAAATAAACCATCTTCACTGCTGGTAACTTCTGCATGCATGTCCATTTCATGTTTCGAAGAGGCAAAGCGTGAAATGGATACAGTGGACTGGCATGTCTATTTCACATTTAGTCATGATACTGGGTTGCAAAGGCAGCTAGAAAGCATGGACACAAACACACCAGTTCAAGTCGTTGTGGGGTGCATCGACTTCAGGTGTAGATAAATTTCTCAGGCGATGGACATGTAAAATTTAACTCTGTCCTGATTATCTGAGTTAATCAGCAAGTTAAAATCTTTATGTAATATTATTTTAAAAGGTATTGACTATTTTATAAAGACAAATAATTTGTTTGGGTATATTATTTAACAGGTTGATTTTTGTACATTTATAATCTGAGTTAAATTTCCATTAAAGGTTCAGCCAGTGTGGTTAATATTAAAATTGTTATAAGATCATTGCAAACAACAGAACATTTGTGGTATCTGCTTTACATTGAATCCAACACTAAAGCTAGTTTGGTCAAAACTGGGGTACCAGGATTTGGAGACAGTATAGAGCAGTTAGACCACAGATAAAAATACAAAGATGCAAAGATTAACATATGTATGTAACTTTTGTAAATAGCTTTTGCTTTTCAGTCTTCTTTCCTAACACTGCTACTGAGAAACAACAACTGCTGTAACTAGTTGAAGGTGCACGACCACAGACTTTTTGGGTTTTCTGCTTTTCATCTAACCCACCACTCAACCTAGTTCGATCAAAACTGGGGTACCAAGCAGTGCAGAGCAGTTAGAGTGCAGCTAAAAAGACTGTGTGAAGATTAACACATGTATGTAACTTTTGTAAATAGCTGAAGCTTTTCATGGTCTTAGCATTTCTCAACACTTCTGCTGAGAAACAACAGCTACCCTAACTAGTTGAAGGTGCACAACCACAGCTGACACCTTTTTCAGTGCAAACTGATGCTTCACCACAGGGCAAGTTCTCACGATATGAACTCTGTGCTTGGCCAAACCAGAACAGAGAAGTGTCATCAGCTTCAGACTACAGGAAGGAGCTGCTGTGGTTTTACATGCAGAACATTTTTAGGTAGTTAAAAAGGACAAACTCCCTTTTGACAAGAAGAAAACTTCAGCAGAGCCAGGCACAGGGAGAGCAGCCATCACCTGTGACTGGTTGGAGTGAGGGGAGGAAGACATTGTTAAGGATACGCTGTAGAGATAAAGCAGACACATGTGAGCCTAATCTGTTCAGGTGTAGCACTGTGAAAAGTTATAACACACCTGACATCTATATAAAACAACTGTGGATGAGTCGATGTTATTAGTAAAGGCCAAGTGTGGCACAAGGGAAACTGCAGATGTGTCCTATTTGTCCTCTCTCCAAGAGGAAGCAGTGTGAGGTGTAGTCTTACGGGAGACTGTCTCAGACTAAAGAAACATCAAGAAAAGAATATGTGGTGGATGTCTTTGTGTTTTCAGCAGCTCACTCTGAGTCATTTGTGAGAAAGGTGGAGTCAAAACAATTGAAGCTAGGTCAGAGTCCTGACCCATGGGTGCATGAAAGCAAGTCCTTAACCTACTATGATAGTATTTAACAAATATCTGAGGACAGGAATTATACTAAAGAAATGGACAATAGAAACAATCAAAGGGTAAAGGTGAAAAAAAAATTAACAAAACACAAACAATTAACCAGTGACTAGATTTGGGCAGGTTTCACAGTTTGGAATATGCGAGTTGTTTATGCTCACTTATTTGTTCAGGAAAAGTCATTGATGAGAATTTACTGAATATCTTTATTTTATGTTCCAAAGAAAGAAATCTGCCACAGATAGATAGAGTCTAATGTTGAATGTATATAACCTCAGGTCTGCATTTTACACAACTGACCATCAATTTGTAATTTAGCTACAGCTTTAAATTTTTACATTTCTATTGTCTAATGTCAGACAGACATATCACCACAGACAGGAGAAGAGCAGCTGTACCTCTCATCTGTGATCTGGTTTTCATGTCTTTGATGATGATTCTACCATAACTGATGTCTTCTGTTCTCACTGCTGAGTAGATTACTGCTGCATCACTGTCTGCACAATAAAACACACAAATTGTTGGAATCACATAAATATGAAGCAGTAAAGTCATTTAAAATTTGAGTAAAGCTACGCTATGTTAAACTGAGTTAAGCTAATTATAAAAGGAAATTATGAATAAAATTATAGTAAGTTTACTTAATGTGAATATGAATTATTTATTTCTAGCGCCTGACAGAGAAACACCTGCAGGTGACTTTAAAAACAATCATAAACAGGAAACTGTACGACTGCAGACGTGTTAGCTTGTGTTAACCACAGACAACAAACACAGAGGGCAGTGTGCAAAGAACAATGCTCAATGAGCACAGAGTGAAATTTTACAGACTTTAAATGACTGAGTTATTAAATGTGGAGAAAGGAAACAAAACAAAAGGGAAAAAAAGTTAAAGCCGTGACATACAAAGATGAACTCTGGCGAAATTACTAGAGTTAAACTTTAGTATCAATTTAATAGAATGTTTATTTTTCTATTACAATGCACAGTTGTACTTTCTTCACCTGCTTCATAATATCCTCATGGAAATCTTTTCATGAGACATAAAATCTCTATGAATATAATCAGAACTTAAAAGTATTTTATAAAATTGGAGCTGAATAAACACAAATAACCAACAAAGGACCTCAAATTACCGTTGTTTTGTTTTTTTGGATGTTGATGAGTTGATATTTTTACATCACTGTACAAGATGTCATCTGTGATGCCATTTTCCACAGCTTCATCTTGATCTAGTGAAATTATTAAAATTAAGAAAATATTTACAATCACAACATTTTACAGTGAAGAGTCCAAATAAAAACAAAAAAT
>NW_024584392.1:15798-17426 GCF_018398535.1 Haplochromis burtoni
CAGGTTTAAACTGTGACAGAAGAAGGTTACTGACCTTGGTTTGTTGTGCAGCTCAGCAGTGAGATCAGAACTAAAGAGAAATGACACTCAGGTTGATTTTAGGTGAACATAAAGAACAACTCTACACAAACAGCTGACAAACTCACACATTCCTCTCTCCCCGACAAAAGAATAAATAAAAACTGCCTGAAGCTAAAAGACATCTGGTAGAATGAATCCATCCATTTTCTTTACCAATTTTTAAAATTGGGGAATCTATCTCAGCTGTTTTAACATGACTACAGGTAATTACAGAGTAACACAGACGGACTAACATTCACACCTACAGCTAGTTTAGAATCACCAGTTAACCAAACATGTCTTTGGACTGTGGGGGAGATACATATACACATACATACATACAGAGACACTGCAGCTCTGTGACACTTGTACCTACCATTGATGCCTCAGCTTCCATAGACGACCTGGTATCTCACTATAACAATGAACTTATCAACCTCTTAGATACCTTGGCTCCCCAAAAAATTTGAACTGTTTCTTTCTCTCGCTCTGCACCATGGTACTCATCTGAACTTCGCCAACTTAAAGCTACTGGACGCCGTCTAGAACGTCTCTCCAGGAAAACAGGACTTACTATTCACAAGGACATATATCTCAGTCATATACAACATTATAAAGAAAGTATTCATCATGCTAAATCTGCTTACTACACCTCTGTTATTGAATCAGCTGAAGGAAACAGTCGCACTTTGTTTTCTACATTGCATAATATTGTTAAACCCCCAGATACCTTTGATACACACTCTGCCGCAGTTTGCAACAAATTTATGGACTTTTTTTACACCAAGATTGAGAATCTTCATCAACAATTGCCCTCATCCTGTGAAATGGTCAATTGTCCTATCTGCATTTTTTGTCCTTCTCAGCTGTCATCCTCTCTGTCCAATTTTCAACTTCTCACAGGTATCTTCCATAATTACTAACTTAAAGTCATCATCATGTAAACTTGATCCACTGCCGACAAATCTTGTCAAACTCTCATTCCCATCTCTTGCCCCACTGATTGCTAATATCGTACACTCCTCTCTTAAATCTGGTCCTGTTCCTTCTCTTAAAACTGCAATAATAACTCCAATACTGAAAAGGAACGGTTCAGATCCCTCCAATCTAAATAATTTCAGGCCAATTTCAAATCTCCCTTTCCGAGCAAAAATTCTTGAAAAGATAGTGGCTGCACAGGTTCATCATCATCATCATCTCGTTGGAAATAACTTGTACGAACAGTTTCAGTCCGGCTTCCATTCATGTCACAGTACATAAACAGCCCTAGTAAAAATCACCAATGATCTTTTTCTTGCAGCTGATTCTGGACTTATATCCATCCTCATTCTCCTTGACCTTACAGCAGCTTTCGATACTATCTCCCACCGCAACCCCCTACACAGATTAGCATCTATTGGCATCAATGGTACAGTACTCGCCTGGTTTACTTCTTATCTCTCTGGCTGCTCAGTTTGTTCAATTACTCCCTCACAGATCAGTATCTACTCCAGTTAATTCCGGTGTACCCCAAGTCTCTGTCCTGGGTCCTTTACTTTTTATCATCTATCTCCTACCCCTAGGTAATA
>NW_024584393.1:0-17414 GCF_018398535.1 Haplochromis burtoni
TCCCACTTTCCTCGTTAACCCTCTGTGTATTTCTGTCTGCGTCTCCCTCTGTTCGGCGTCGCGTTCTCCCTCATGCTGTATGGATCTCCCTGTGTCTCTCTGCGTATGTTAGTTTACTTTTCCCAGTTTAGTTTTGTATTTCCTATGTTCTGCCATTCCAGCATTAAAGCTGTGATTTTGAGTTCATCCCCGTGTCTGTGAGTTTTGCGTTTGGGTCCTCCTCCCGCCTGCCACACAGCGAATCATAACAGAAAGGTAACTTTTGCTGTATTGCCTCGAGCTCACTGTTTTTGCTTTCTTTTGACTACCGCTCGTACTAGGCTCTTCTGGATTAGAATTTTGTCCAGGGCCCAGTTCGGAGTCTGCAGTTTTTCTTTTCAAATATTTATCCATCTTTGTTGTACGTCTTGCAGCTGCCATGTACCACGTGCATCACTTACTGTGTCTTAACTTAACAAGGTGATATTGCGCTACCCACTGCCACCCACTGACATAAAAGAGTAATTACTCTACAAGTCACTGCATTGAAAGCACAGATGCCCAACAATGATTTTATCATTTGTAGCAATTATTAAATTGTATTTTTGGACCAATTCATTAAAATTAAATAATTTCCCATGGCACACCTATGTGCCGCGGCACATTGGTTGGGAAACACTGGCCTACGCTATCTTCGGCTGCACCAGCTACAGGGGCCTGGCTAGCTACGGGTGAATGAAGGGTGCGAAGCTGAGTCTCCAATTCAGTAATCCTGGCCTCCAGAGCTGCAAATATGCTACATTTGTTACAAGTATCATTAGGAGGCTGAGGAGTAACTAAACATCTGACACAATGAGCAGGAAAGTGCAGGAGGGACAGGTGAAGTAGCCATGGTGCTAGCGACTTCACAGTGAGTGAATACTTTGGCTATATATTAGGTAGTGAGTACACAGAAAGTGTGCTTCGGATGAAGCACGCGAAGATTATACTATGAAAAAAGAAGGTATCTAAAAGTTTTTAATTAAATTGCTAAGCAGGTAAGCTACTCAAAAACACCACTGTGTTTGAGCAGGAAAAGGAAGTGATACTCTACCGCAGAGAGAGCGAGCACCAATTGACAGCGCCTTTACTTATTTACTTACCTGGATGATTGAGCATGCATCAAAATATATTAACCACTTAATTTATTAACTGATCACTGATTGGTAGTGTAGGTGCTACCAGCTCCCGCTATGTAGGGGTGTGGGTATGTACAAGTTGCCCTGAACGACTGAGGGTGATAGGATGTGGGTCCATGACCCCCCTAGTACAATTGACCCTGGTACTTACTACATGCTTACATGCTACCCAGCACCAAACGTTCAATTAACGGCCAAACTCAGCCTAATCCAACTAGAAACGGTGGTGGGCCTAAAAGAAAAGTGCAGCTAAAGTTTGCTCTCGCTCCAACGCCCTGTCCCCACGTTATCTACTTTGATGATGGTCCGCATCGTCACCCGTTGTGGCTCGCGGCTACACAAAGCCAAGCTTCGCGCACGGAGCAAAACTCAGTCTAAACTTCCTGCAATCGAGACTTCTGTTTCACTGAGCTCTCTGGTACCCCTTTTGGGCTCAGTCGAACTGTGAGGCTTTCTTAATGTGGCTGGCCCTGACAACATGCGGGAGACAGCTACTTCTCTCCTCTTCTTCACAAATACACACACCCCAGAGAACGTGCGTGGGTTCTGTCCTTTTTGATTTTCTCTTGCCTTACTCAGACAGGCCACTTGAGGCACTATATGTCAGCTATGACAATCTACATTCATGTGTCCTTACAGTAGCGCCAGAGTCTACTAAAACTCAAGCTGATGTCCTGTAATCTGGAGAGTAAACTGTGGCAGGTCTCTGTCAGCAGCTGATGAACTCAGCATTTGGTAGCAAGTGTGTGTGTTAATTTTTAACAGTAATGAGAGAAATTGCCATGTTTATGAGTAGCTTTCACTGGCTGTGTGTGCCAGTAGGTGGGCTAATGCAATTATCTGCGTGCGTGTCTTATTTTTTATCTTTAACCTTTTGTTGCGATGCTGAGGACCCTTCCCTTTCTCAAACTCCACCCCGAGTCAGTCAGCCTGAGATTCCTGCTTTTTAGGACAATCCTTAACCCAATGTTAATGTGTGACCACACTAAAAACAGCCTTAATTGTTCCATGTTTTCTTCTCCCTTCACCTCTCCACCTCTGTCTGCCTCTGCCACAATCTACTGCAGTTCATGGTTGTGATGTGTTCATTGTCTTATTTTTTTCTCAGTCTCCTCCATTGCCGTTATAACTCCATGTGTGGCAAATATTAAACTCAGACAATCTTTCCAAGTCCATTCACAAACATTGATATCGAAGGTGAACTTCCCAGGTTGTGATTTGGAAGGGATCTCTTCATCCATGATGGTGTTTGTATATGCTACTGGTCTCCTGAGCTCAATGCAGTTGGTCTAGAAGTATATTGTGTCATCAGATGGAGGTTGGTAGTTGTTGAAGCTTGTTTTTCAGGGTCAGAGGTGGGTCAAGGTGAAGCTGTGGAATAGAGGTGGGTTTTGATTATTGATTTTCTGATTAAAATCTATTCTAGCTTGAATGACGCAATATTGATTCATTAAAATCCTGAATGGATTTTTACATGTAAATTTATTTTCCCAAAACGCCAGAATCTCAGGTTAAACCCCACAAAATTTCAACAACCACCAAACAGCTAAAAACGTAAACGAGAGCAGGTACACAGATTCTGCACAAAGACGTAAACACAAAGTGCGATTTCAGCCAACAGCTCACAGATTCTGATGCATCTGCGAGTCCGCCATTGTGTTTATGTCTTTTTTGCGCTAGATTCTGGAGCTGTAGGATTTGCCTGTCTCCTAACAAAATTGACTGAATCAGCACATAAACATTGTCATGAATTCCCTCTTACTTTTGCTGTTTTGTTTCTACCATGATTTACTCACACTTACTGCACAGCTCTCTCTCTCTCTGTGTACTTCAAGAACAGTTTCCTATCTAAAAATCTCTGTTTTCTGGACTATTTGCTTTCTTATTACGCGGAAGTCTACCGTTGTTGGCCGCTGTTTTTTTGTTTTTGTTTTTTTAACTGACTTCCGACAAGAAAGTCTCATTTCTTCATTTCTGCTGTTCAATACTGAAGAAATTTAAAATTAGTCTCTAATTAATTAAACCTCTGCTCTGCTTCACTTCAGCAGCATCAGGTAATGTTTATATGTTGATTCATGGTTGTCTTCTGTTTTTGTTCTACTGCAGAATATTTTTAAGGTGATTATCTGCTGTAAAAAGCCAGGCCAGGAAAATCTCCTTTGTGTTTTTTCCTGTGTTTTATCCTCAGTTACTTTGACTCAAAGGCATCTGCTGTGATGCTCACACCTCTGACGTCTCACAAGTGTCAGCTTTCTTTTTATAGATATAAAAATATGGATATGTACTGATAAATGATGAGAATTATAATATTTCTGACTGTCTGATGCAAAATATCCCTGATTCAAATTGAATTGAATCAAATTGTGGATTGAATTGAATGGGGACCTTATGAATCGGAATCAAAACAATTCTAGAAGTCAGTGACGATGCCCAGCCTTACTGTGGAATATTTAGCTCGCCCAGGTTATAGTTCTAATGAGGTTGATGGTGTTGGTCTGTCATTTTGCTTGTGGAGGAGATTGATCCAGTTCCAGTTTTACCTGCTATTGACCCACTGAGACATTTAATATCATTTTTCATCCCTGTCTGTTAACACTTTCTCTCCCTGATTTTTGCTGTGTCTCATCAAAAGTAATAACATTTTTTTAATCTGCATTGAATGACACACTTTTCTTTTAATTCATTTCTTGCAGATTTCCTTTTTACCTTTCTTTGGCCTGAAAGGGAGTCTGGGGTCAACTAATGTTGCGGCTCAAACAACCAATGGCCGCAGCAGGCTAAACATGAGGACACAGATGACGCGCAACAATAAACACATAAAATACACTTCTTTACCATTTGCTCCTTTTATTCCACATGCAACTGTGCAATATACAAATCAGCGTCTGGGATTAACTATTAAACAAATGCACAGACTGCACAAACAAATAACTGCAACTCACAAAGAACTGCACCAATTACTATGCCAAATTACAACTTGGCCTATGGCATCAATTCTTCTTCTTGTCCTTAGCGGGCGACCAGCGGCGGTGGTCTGCCGCGCAACCAGTATGCTGCTGTAGGTGCCCCAGGTTCTCTTTTTGATCTAAGGCGATGGTACTTGCCTGCTCGAGGTCAAGTCGAAGGGCCTTCAAATCATCCTGGATTTGTTTCATCCATGTCTTCAATGGCATGGCATCAATTAGTGCATAAATATACAAAAACTATCAAGTTACAGTCAAAATACATCAAAATCATTCAAGCTGCGGTCAACAGAAAGTTTTACCTCATGCTCACCCTACCTTTCTGCTCATCAACATCAGGTGAGTGCAACCACATTTATCGTCTACCACACCCATGAGACACGCCCCACACCCGTGCACCAATACAGCTAGTCCATTTAAACCAACCCACTTAGTCAAAAAAGGAGCAACTCATATGGCTCCTACAACTAACATGGTTGAACATCCTGGATTTACAGGAGTTTTTGTTAGCAGATGCACAGTTCCTACAACAGAATCATGTTTTACCCATAGAATGTCAGTTTCTTTCTAGTGTTTTTACTGTTGCACTTATTTTAGCAATAGACCCAAAACTTTTATGCAGCTTGCGAAAGAAAAACATCAATCAATCAATTTTTATTCATATTGCACTTTTAAAAACAACTGTTGACTAAAGTACTCTACAGTAAAATAATCAGATAAAATTTTAAAGGAAAGTGAAATAAAAGATAAGAAAATAATAAGAATAAAATAATGACAGACACATACAGAATTAAAAGCCAAAGAGTAAAAATGGGTCTTTAAATGAGTTTTAAAAGTATCCAGTGTTGGAGAGGTCCTGATATTTAAAGGCAGTTTATTCCACAGTTTCAGAGCAGTCACAGCAAAAGCCCTATCTCTTCTGTGTTTTAATCTAGACCTAGGGACAACTAGAAGCATTTGGTCTGCAGACCTCAAAGATCTCGTCGGAGCATACCAATTTCAAAAGATCAGAAAGATATATAGGAGCTTGTGGAATGCTGTCATGTAGTCTATAAAACAGTTTTGTTCAGTGGCAGTCAATGTTCCCTCTAATTTTTCATGTGTCTGAGTGTGTCTTTTTCCGTGAGTTATTCTGTCTGTCCTGCTCACATCTCCAGTGGTTGTACACGTTGTCATTAACGTGGCTTCACTCCACATCAGCCACGCCGCTTTGCTAGCTAAAACACCGGTGTCGGCCTGTCGACGTTGATTAGCTGCATATATATGAATGTGAATCGCATCATTGGCTGGACTATGGGATAAGGTGGCATCGTTCTAATCCCATACTGGAGCAGACAGTCATTTGCTGACTAACACTGCAAAACAGAATTGTTAACGTATTTATTTTAATTTCAATTCAGGTTAGATTTTTTTGTGGGCAACACAGATTTTCTGTGCGCAGAGACCGTGCCAGCAGTGCGCAATTACGCAGCTTAGAGGGAACATGGGTGACGGTTACCCTGGCTGCACACTTATTTTGTCAAATACACACTGTTTATTTACATCTTCTCAGTTTCCTGTCTCTCTGTATGTTTTTTCCCCTCAAACTGCTGCTGTTAGATGTAGTGTTTGTGTGTGTGTGTGTGTGTGTGTGTGTGTGTGTGTGTGTGTGTGTGTGTGTGTGTGTGTGTGTGTGTGTGTGGTGGTAAATACATGCTCCACCAGTTCTTCAGAAACAGGAAACAGTTACTCTTATTTATACAGCAGTGGATGTGAGTCATATTTAACCCTCTGAAACATTCTGTTCACTTTCATTAAAATTAGGCAGGTTAATTAATTCTTTGTTTTTTTTATTTTCATCTTTAATCTTTTGTTGCAATGCTAGGTACCCCATAAGTTGGACATCATTTGGAAGTAGTGTTTTCAGTGGGAGAAACATTTCATCATTCATCCAAGTGACTTTTTTCAGTCTCAGCTGACTACAGGTTTCCCCCAACCTTTTTTGTATAGCCAAATTAGTTTATTGGACGCATGACCATAGACTTTTGTGAAAAGCAATGAAACTTTCTAGAGAGTACGCTCCATGTATTATGCTCAGTGGCAAATCCCTAATTTCCCTCGGGATGAATAAAGTATTCTGATTCTGATAATGACCTGCAGTTATGAACCACTCTCTGACAATAACGTGGTGCTGAAAACACTCTGTTATGATTTTTTGAGAGATCTGTATTTCCATGTTCTTTGTCTAAGGTCAAGTCTTTTGTTACCCAGATACGCACTGTCACCAGCAGGAGGAAGAACTGCTGCTTTTCTTTGCCACATCACCACATATATTGATTCTCACACACATACTCAAATAGATACTGTGCAGTTGCACTTCATGTGTGTCCTGTTATTTTTTCCCCTTGATCTCACCTTCTTGCTTTTTCCCTCAAGCTCTTGTGTGCTCATCTGTGAATGTCAGGCAGGCTTTTTCTTTTGATGTCCTCGTGGAGACCAGGCCTCCAGTCAGCCCACAATGTGTGCATCACTTTATTGAACATACGTCATTCACACTCGTTCCTACATGTACTTTTGATTAATGATAATCTTAAAGTAATCCAGCATCACTCAGGACATACCTAATGCAAACAGAATTCATTCCCATCATTTGAATGCGGCTGAACTCATAATCTCGATAATAGATTATTATTATCTCGATAATACGTTCATCAGTTCAAAGTTCATCAGTGGGTTTAAACAAATCATTGAAAGTTCAAACACAAGACATTGGTAGGTTATGACATAAAATTTAAACTATACATTAGTATTTACATGAGCTTTGCCACTTTGGAGTTATGCTGATCATTTGTTTTCTTGAACAGTGTGTATTTCCTCAAGTCTTCAATCTGCTATGCAAAGCTGACTTTTCAAGCAAAATTTGTAACAGGTTAAGTGTGTGGATTCTGTCTGTCTGTGGATTTTGGCGTGTGACTGTTTGAGGTTGTAGACAGGTGTCTTTTATACTGATAATGAGTTCAAACAGGTGCCATTAATACAGACAATGATTGGAGGACAGAGGATCAAAGGTCTGTGAGAGCCAGAAATCTTGCTTGTTTGTAGTTGACCAGATATTTATATTCCACCATAATTTGCAAATAAATTCTTTAAAAATCAGACAATATGATTCTTTTTAAGTGGGACGACTTGCACAGTTGGTGGCTGACTAAATGCTTTTTTGGCCCACTGTAGTTTCATCATCTGAGGAGCACAACATCAGTATTACATTTAAATCCAGCTAATAAACTATACCTGGCATTGCTATGAATACATTTTTTTTGCAGGTTCATATTTAGAAATGTGACAGTTTGATGCATTCTTAGTGTGTTATTGTATTTTGTAGTGATGAATCGCACAGTTGTAGATCTGGTTTTCATGAGCTTCCTGTTCCAACCCCCAAAAGCTTCAAAAGCCACAACTTGTGGTGACTCTCTTGTTCTTGCACAACTTTCTCCTCTCCACATTGCAGCTGAGCTGAGAACAGTTTGAGTGATGAATCCTCAAGATTACCCGACTGAAGACGTGCCATTGCAGGGCGTGAATTATGGTGGACTCCCTATTCAGCCTGCAGTGGTCCAGCAGACTGCTGTGAACATCAACACAGATGTACCAGTCATCATTGAATACCCGCAAGAC
Organism: Haplochromis burtoni; assembly: GCF_018398535.1. Taxonomy (NCBI): domain Eukaryota; kingdom Metazoa; phylum Chordata; class Actinopteri; order Cichliformes; family Cichlidae; genus Haplochromis; species Haplochromis burtoni. The sequence continues at coordinate 7,775 of NW_024584393.1, forward strand.
CATATCATCTGGTCAATCTGCTGCTTTGCCTACTCAAATCCTTGTTGCCTTGGACTTGCAGCTCTCATTTATTCCATCAAGGTGAGTTTATGGTAACACATTTCAATTTCTTAGAAGTGTGTGTGTGTGTGTGGTGGGGGGGGTCAAAATAAAATGGTACAGGACAGAGCTCAGTAAAATAAAACCTAAAAAGTGAGAATAAGTTAAAAATAATCGAACAAATGGCTGACCAGAAGTAGTAATAGCAACAGAGGAAATGTCAGATATTAAAGTTTTTAAAGTGTATAAAATGTTTTCATCCTTCCAGGCCAGAGACAGGAAGGTGGTTGGAGATGTGGATGGTGCACGACGTTATGGCTCCACTGCTCGCTGTCTCAACATTATCTCCACAATCATAGTTGCCACTGTGTTCCTGGCTTTAATAATTGGGATTACTGTTCTCGCTACTACTATATTTTCACCCAGACAATATTATGGGTTTCAGTATTAAAATAAATTTTGCAACCTTCTATAACTTTTTAAATGCATCATCTGGGGGGAAAAAAAGCCATTTCACAAAAATCTTAAATGGAAGTCTTCTCTATTTCTTTACTGACAAGTTTTGTTTTCAGACTTTGTTAGTTGATGCATAAATCCTGTTAGTAAATCATTAAGAAATAAAAAGCTTCACATTTCAATAAATGTCTCTCTATTTTACTGTGCTTTACACATTTTTGACTAATTATAATTTTCTTTTCTTTTTTTAACTTTCTTTTTTCCCCCAACCGGTAACATAGTTTAATACCATGAGTGGGGAAAAGGGCAGAGTGATGTTTTCCTTCTCTGAAAATAGATAAAGTGACTATGTTTCACTCATGTGCATTTCCAAAAAATACTACAGCAGTTATAAATTTAGTTGGATCAGATTTTCAAACCAAGAAATGTCCCTGGGCCAGACATTTGAGGCCGCTTGTAAGCAACAGGTAACAATAAACTTCAAACCAATATAAAGGAACTAATAAAAGAAGTATTATTTATTCATTGTTTTGCTTTTAAAGTTGATCACATCTGAAAGTATGCACAAGAATGCATGCATTTAAATAACAAATGAATTGTAAATGAACAGAATCTGAAGTAGTAATAGTTTTTTTTTTTAATTTAAAAACCAATAAACTTTGCCCATATCGGACATCTGAATGTGCACAACATTAATGATTAAATCATATCAAAGCCATCACTGCAGAAACTCGTTACATTATACACACAAATATAACAATTACATCGTCACCCTGATGGAACATAATTTTAATTTTAAGGCAGGCATGGCTTGTTACTCATCCAGTAATATTCAATTTTATTTGTTGTAGCCTACATATATGTTGACATATAATTACTCTGTTGACATTAGTGGGAGAAGTTATTTATCCATTTTTTATTCTGTGCATTGAATGGGAGCTGATTTTTTTATTGAATGTGTGAAAAACCTGAATCACATTTTTACGTTGATCCAAACACACTGAGCATGACTGCAACTTTGGCAAGGCAAGGCAAGGCAAGTTTATTTGTATAGCACAATTCAACAACAAGGTGATTCAAAGTGCTTTACAGAGACATTAGAAACAAAAACAAATAAAAAGCATGATTTAAAATTGATTAAAACAATCAAACAAACAAACTAACTAATTAACAAACAAACAAAACAGTATATAAAATCAAAACAGATAAAATCAGAACAGTAGATAAAATCAGTAGTTAAAATGTTAGTTTTGAAATTTAAGCTTAAAAGTGTGGATTTGGTGCTTTATTCAAATGCAGCTGAGAACAGGTGAGTCTTCAACCTGGATTTAAATAAACTGAGTGTTTCAGCTGATCTGAGGCTTTCTGGGATGTCCTGGAAGGTTCATACTGGGTCAGGAGGTCACTGATGTATTTTGGTCCTAAACCATTCAGAGCTTTATAGACCAGCATCAGAACTTTAAAGTCTATCCTCTGACGGACAGGCAGCCAGTGTAAAGACCTCAGAGCTGGACTGATGTGGTCCACTTTTTTGGTCTTAGTGAGGACTCGAGCAGCAGAGTTCTGAATGAGCTGTAGTTGTCTGACTGATTTTTTTAGGTAGACCTGTAAAGATGCTGTTACAGTAATCAAGCCTACTAAAGATGAATGCATGGACTAGTTTTTCCAGGTCCTGTTGAGACATCAGATCTTTTATCCTTGAAATATTCTTGAGGTGATAGTAAGCTGATTTTGTTATTGTCTTAATGTGTTTTTCTAAGTTTAGGTCTGCATCCATCACTACACCCAAATTTCTCGCCTGGTTTGTGGTTTTTAGGTGTATAGATTGAAGTTCTCTGGTGACCTGTAATCGTTTTTCTTTGGCGCCAAAGACTATTACTCTCAGTTTTGTTTTTGTTTAGCTGGAGAAAATTGTGGCACAACCAGTCATTAATTTCCTCAATGCATTTACCAAGAGCCTGTACAGCCCCTCGGTCTCCTGGTGACATTGTGATATATATTTGTATGTCATCTGCATAGCTGTGGTAGTTTATTTTGTTGTTCTTTATAATCTGTGCCAGTGGGAGCATGTAAATGTTAAACAGAGGGGGTCCCAAGATGGAACCTTGGGGAACTCCACATGTGATACTTGTCTGCTCGGATGTGAAATTACCTATTGATACAAAGTATTTCCTGTTTTCTAAGTATGTTTTGAACCAGTTTAGTACAGTTCCTGAAAGACCTGCCCAGTTCTCCAGTCGTTTGAGTAATATGTTGTGGTCAACTGTATCAAATAAGGGGAATGATGTACCGTATTTTCACGACCATAAGGCGCACTGTGCTAAAAGGCGCAGTCTCAGTTATGTGTGCCCTTACTGTATTTAACACACACATAAGGCGCACTGGACCATAGGGCGCATACAAGTACCGTATGCGTATTTAAAAATAAAGCGGGAGCAAACCTGAATTCGGTACCTTACTCACATTTCTATTGCCGGTAATCGTCATCATCAACAACACACAAGCATACAAGTGTGCATATTTAAAAATAAAGCAGGAGCAAAACAAAGTTTGGTACTCACATTTTTATCATCAATCAAACCCATCGAAGTCCTCATCCTCTGTGTCTGAATTGAACAGCTGCGCTAAATCTCCATCAAACATGCCAGGTTCACTGTCTTCACCGTCAGAGTCACTTTCCGTGCCGTGCGGCTCCTCGGAAAGATGCCGGCTTTTGCGAAAGCTCGAACAACAGTGCCAGCAGACATGTTAGCCCAAGCATCTACAATCCATTGGCAAATTGTGGCGTAACTCGCCCGGCGCTGCCTTCCACTCTTAGTGAAACTGTGGTCTCCACCGGTCATCCATCGCTCCCAGGCCGCTCGCAGCCTTACTTTGAACGGGCGGTTCACACCGATGTCCAGCGGTTGGAGTTCCTTTGTCAGGCCTCCCGGAATGACAGCAAGCTCACAGTTCATTTGCTTCACAAGTTTTTTCACATCGGCTGTGAGATGGGCACGCATAGAGTCACAGATTAAGAGCGATGGTGATGCGTGGAAAAAACCACCTGGTCTCCTTACATACACCTCCCTCAGCCACTCTTTCATCATTTCCTCATCCATCCAGCCCTTTTCATTTGCCTTAATGATGATTCCTGCTGGAAACTTCTCTTTAGGCAAAGTCTTTCGCTTAAAAATCACCATAGGCGGCAGTTTCTGTCCATTAGCATGGCAGCCAAGCACAACAGTAAAAGAAGACTTTTCATACCCCGTTGTGCGTATCGCTACCGTGCTGGTCCCCTTCTTCTCCACAGTGTGACTCACCGGGATGTCAAAAGTGAGCGGGACCTCGTCCATGTTTGTGATGTGGCTGGGCTGGATGTTTTTGTCGCCGATGTGTTTGCTGCAGTAGGAGCGGAAGATGGCCAGCTTTTCCTTATAATCCGCTGGAAGTTGCTGCGCTACCGTAGTCCCGGTCCTGATGGAAAAATGGCACCGTTTCATAAAAAGTGAAAGTGAAACTGCTTTTAGCCGAATGGTGACCGTCGAAACGCTTCTCCCGCTCGCTCTTTGCTCGATGATCCACCGCTCGAGTCTTTCCTCCAACTCGAGCCACCTCGCCTTATGTCCGCGGAAACTCAGCTGCGTTTTCTTGACCTGCCGGAGCTTGTTTTCCAGCTTCCTCCATTTGCGAACCATCGATTCGTTAATCTTAAATTCTCTCGCCGCTGCTCGATTTCCATGTTCCTCCGCGTAGCTGATGGCCTTCAGTTTAAACTGTGCTTCGTAAGCGTGTCTCTTTGCCATTTTCAGGGTTGTTAAAACAACGATGTCCTGCATAATGCACATACCTGTTCTTTTATACAGGTATGTGCGATTGTCCCGGTATATACGATCAACGCCCACACTTCACCCTTTAACGTTCTCATGGTGTTCTCTACTACGTCCTCCTTACAACACATAGGGCGCACCGCGCTATAGGGCGGCCGCACTTTTTGAAGAAAATCTAAGACTTTTAAGTGCGCCTTATGGTCGTGAAAATACGGTATGTTAATCTCAGTCCTATGTCAGCAAGTTTGAGTAGGTTGTGAATGTCATCTCCTTCACCTTCGTGGGCAGAGCAAGTCCAACTCATTGACCACAAGCATTCTCTTTTCAGATGTTTGAATAGATTACTCAGAAAGTAGACACTGACTGTGGAGCTGTATTTGTTTTTTGGGGGGGTCTTGCCTGCTGTTGAGCAGGAACATTGTGATCTCCTCTTTAAGATCACAAAAACACTCAAGCATGCAACCTTTACGCAGACTGTTGTGAAATGTGGAGCAAAGAGAGACTGAAGTCCCCCTGACTGCCCCTTGTCATCACAGCTGAGGGAATAAAAGGACTTGAAAAGCAGCCTTGTGTTAATAATGTGTTGAAAGTGGTCAGCGTGCAAAAACAGAGCTTTTCCCAATCTGCTCGTAAGGATTAGATATAAGTCTGATTATATGTTAGCAGAGAGATCCGAGTAGTGAAAATTTCTGTGCAGTCTATTCTAGTTTTTGTGTGTAGACATGATCCACTATTGACCTGTTTAGTCATTCTGAGTTTGAGAAGATACAAACTGTGTTGCCTACCCATGATTGTACTTTTGAGAAGGAAAAATAGTGTTAAATGTTGTAAGAGTTAAACACAGAATTATGATTCATATGATATTTTTGCTGATAGTTAATTATGCTCATACTGATCAGAACATAATCAGTAAATAGAAAGATATTTGAGTTTGGCTAAAATAATTGTGATATCATGTGCAATAGGAAATCATGGAGACTATGTCGACCTCACAGTCACTCCTTTATTTACACCACTGGGGCATGCACAACAAAAACCGACACTGCTCTCCAAAAACTGTTGCCCCCTGAATAAGTATTCTTCACTCACAGACTGCAACATCAGTTCCAGTTTCCAGCTGATATCTCAGTTTGTTACTATCACAGCTGATGGTTGATGGTGATGGGGAGTGGGTCCTCAGTGGATCAGGCTTGGTCAAGTGTGTTCCATGGATTCTTGATTGGATTTTGATCTTGGAGCATGGAGGCTCATAGGAATTTGTCATGTTACTACGCGGGAGTGTGCTCAGTGTTTGAGTAGGTAGTCCATGTCAAAATGACTTCCACAAAACCGAGGACCCAAGTTTCCCAGCACAACACTGTTGAAATACTATTTTCTGCACTATAAGGCCCACTTTAAATCCTTTAATTTTCTCAAAAATCGATAGTGCACCTTATAATTCGGGGCGCATTATGTATGAATTTCCGGTAGAGATGGGTACCGTTATGGTTCTGACATAAACGTTAGTAACCTGATCGAAAAGCAGCGCACATTTCGGTGCTTTATTTCGGCGCTTTTTTTTTTCTTCCTGAGATGTCATACACTTTGGATTCAGCCAATCATTTTACCTTTCCACGGATAGTAGGCGGGCCCAGGTACGTACATTCTTTTAGAGCAAAGCTATAGATTAAGCTTAGATAATACTCCACTGTGGACATGGACAGCTGGAAACCTGACTGCCGAGTGCTCATCCTGTTATTTTTTTTTACCTCCACTTGAAGTGCACTGCCTGGGGCACAGGCATAGTTGCACTGTAATGTAAATTCTCTGTGGACTAGTCTACGTGGTTCCAAAAAACAGGCAGGCACACGGACGTCTGTACGGATCCTTACGCTAACCATCTGATGATGAAATCTGAGTGAACCCTAGTGGACTAGTGGACGTGGGAAATGTAATCCCTGCTTAAGCTTGCCTTGATTAGTGGACATTTGCCGTTTGCTATTAGCTGAGCAGCAAAACAAATTTAAGCAATAACATTTGCAAACTTAATGGTTGCAGCTTTTGTCTAAAAACACAGAAACTAGCCAATGCACAGGCCTAACAGGCCTTCAGCCTGGAAAAAAAAAAAATGGCACCACATGGATTTAACTAAACAAGCAGGTATGAGTCTTCCATTGCAAATGGATGACCAAGTTTTTCCATCAATGGATTTTTTTCCCTTCCCTGCAGACCAGTGTTGGGACTAACGTGTTATTAAGTAACGCGTTACAGTAACTACGTTATTATTGTGGTAACGAGCACGGTAACTAGTTATTATGCCAAAATCAGGAACGCGTTACTCGTTACTGGGATTTAGATAGGGTCGTTACTCGTTACTTCGTGTGGTGGCTATCGCGGAGCTTCCACAGATTCAGTAACATTAGCAAGTGGTGGAGGCCAGCAGGTGGATGAAGGAAAAGGGACGCAGAAGGAAAAGAGACCCGAGGCGGCCGCCGGTCCAAGTGTGAACTGAACTTCAGGTAAGAAGTTATGACCTGCAGTCTCTCTGGGTCAGATATGAACCAAGTTTAGGTGGAGTTTATTTTCGTTATTCTGACTTTTTCCGTACTGCGTGCTAGCTAGCATGACGGAGTTTCTATACAGCTGGGTGGGTGCTATGAAGTTAATGATGTTGAACTTTATTTTGTTCATAAGTTATTAGAGTTGCCAACCGTCCCGTCTGGTATTCAGAGAAAATATTACGCGTTTCTTATTGAGGTGAAAAGGAACAGTTTGTCCCGTAATTCAGCTACAATGAAAAAGGCACAAAGCTGGAGTTATTCTGTGTTTACGCTGCACAGCTGCCTCTTCTTCTCTCATTCTCCCCCCTCCCTCTCCCGTTTCTACTTCAATCATGAAACTGATCAATGATCAGCTGATCGGCTCTCTTGTTTGTTTATCGCCCACTTTGCGCCAGAAAGAGGAAACCAGCGGATGTCGCGCTAAACAACAGCAGCACGTTTAAGCTTGATCAGCTGTTGTTAGAATTTATTTAATATTAATTTCTAGTATCAGCTGATGTTTGCTGGAGCCACAGCTGTAAAGCTGCTGGTCATGATATGGTTTGGTTATCTGGTGAGAGGGAAACATGAAGATGAAACCAGGAGATGTCCTTACTGGATCATCAGAGCTGAACAGGTGATGGAGAAACAGGTTTACCTTTTAGGTGACATGAATGAGTTGAAGGGAAGTTATGAACTGTTTCTGAGAGACAAATAACACCAGGATCCTTTTTTAGGTAGCTGACAGCTGGTAACTGTGCAGGTGCGGATCTAGCAAAGTGTTGCCAGGGGGGCATGTAGGGCATTAACAGGGAAAGGGGCACAAAGAAATACTTTTCTTTCTTATTCTCATTTAAAATGTCTAGCTTTTAAAAAATAATTATCTGAATCTTACAACAAACGATTGATAGATTGATGCATATATACCATCAAAACAGTGTACATCACTGTCACAACAGTGTTTATTTTCATTCAAAGGCTTTATGATTTTTCCTATAATGGTGGGCCAGTCTCTAGTCAAAATGCCCGGGCCAATTTTCTGTCCCAGTCCAGCCCTGTATGCAGCTCATCTGCAGTCTGGTGTTGCCTACATCTTCCTATTCAGAAGGCAGAATTTCTGAGTTCTGAGTACAATCGAAAGCACCACGACTGCAGTTTTTGTGTTGGATGTAAAAGGCGCACATGACGCTGTGACGTAGGCTAGAATCATGGCAGCAGTCAATGACGGTCCAGGCGTGGGATTTCTCTCGTGGAAATATGCACATTATCTTTTCCTTTCTATTGGTAGGTGGCACAGTGCACTTGTGGCAAGTAAGCAAGCTAGAAGACTGGCAAAGTTATGGAAGAAACACATTAACAAGAGAATTCTGAGTAAAACCAAAGTTACTTTCCCTAGTAACTAGTTACTTTGAAAGTAACGAGTAACTTGAAGTAACTGAGTTACTTTTGAGAGAAGTAACTATTAATGTAACTAAGTTACTATTTTAAAGTAACTTACTCAACACTGCTGCAGACACATAATTGGCCACCACAGAGTACAGACCTCAATCCCATTATGAATCTTTGGGGATGTGAAGAGGAATAGGCAGCAGCATCAACTCAAGATCTTGGTGAAAAATTAATCTAAATCTGGGCAGATTTAAATGGTGAGGCAAAAGCCTATTGAAATGATGTAATGGAAAACCTAAAGCAGGACCATAGCTGTGTAACATTGCTGGCCAGTAGGAAGGTTGTTATTGGTCAGAACTAGCTTGGCTCAGCTACAAGCGCATAGCTTGAAGCCTGGCAAGGCTTGTGATCATGATCTCCCAAATCCATTGTTCCTTTAAGATATTTCTGTAATATTCTGTTCACAGGGACAGGATAAACTGCCAGCATTAAAGAGGCCTAAATGTAGGGAAGCAACCTAGATTTTGAATTTCTATTCATGGATTGCTCCTTAAAGTTGCTGCAAGCCTTCAGGGCATTTAGAAGAACTATTTAAATTACATTCACATCTATGTTTTTATTCAATATTTACCAAGTAGACCCACAGTATCAACACAGCCTGCAAAACCAACATCATTAAACGATTCCAGCCCAATAAACAGCTCGAAATATCTAATCTCCTTTCTTTGCGGCTCATTTTTGACAGTGAAGTGGCGCACAATAGAGGCTTCGACACAGGGGCTCATTAGCATATTAATGACATAAAATAACAGGGGGCGGCTTTCAAACAATGGTTCTTCGTGTTGAAATGTGCCATTTTTTCCCCCCCTATATCTAGCTTGTTGAGCGTGTGATCAGACACACACTCAACAATAGTGGCGGTAATGAGAGCCTGCAATACCCTCATGAGTTGTCAGCAGCTGAAAAGCTCCATTTCTCATTCTTAAGTAGGACACCCACAATTCAGCCATTACATTGTGCTGTGACAGGCAGTTTAAAATCAGGCTTGACAGGAGAAATCTCTCAAAAATCCACCTGTAATAAGTTGAGCCATGTTCTGCAAAGATTGCGTGAAAGAAAAACCAGACCACTGCAGATACGATCATGTCATAACTTCATGCGGAAATGACAAAGTGCTTTTAGCAAACTGTCATTAGACAGTATTTGTTGGGGATTATTTTCAGCCCCGGATTAATACACATTTGGTGATGTGAAGTGAGTATTTAAAGTTAAGCGGGGTTGAGTCAAAGCAAACTACAATGCCCGTGTTCACAGTAATGAAGGAACAGATTACAGCCTCCTCGTTTTTGAACCATGAATGAATGGCGTATGTAAAATATGGAACATCACCGGGACGGTCCTTAGCTCATGACATGCCATGTCAAACAT
>NW_024584394.1:0-3999 GCF_018398535.1 Haplochromis burtoni
AATTGAATTGAATTGAATTGAATTGAATTGAATTGTTGTGTTTCCTAGCTAGCATGCGCCTGTGTAGTTTCTTATATTCTTGTTTCCTGAAAGTCCGGCAGTAAAGCTGCTTTTGGGTTCAGTCCTGCATCTGAGTCCACAACTCTGCCTGCCACACATGACAGCCAAATCAGCAACCACGACATTCAGAATATGTTACTATCCAAGTGTATACTCAAGTACTGTGAACTTGAAATAACCTCAAACACTTCATTGTGATTTACTTCCCAGTATTTGCTCTGGTATTACTGAGCTGTTAAGGCAGCAAACACACTGATTCGTTTCATAGTTATTGAAGATTCTGAGATTTGATTTTCACCCAGGTGTGAAAATACCCAAACATACCTGCACCGATGGCTTGGTGGTGTTTCAGGGTAGGATAGCTGTTAGGTTGAAATTGTTAAATGTTGTCATTGTGCTACTTAAATTTGTAAGTCTTGGTTCAAACTGTATGATCAAAGACATCCCTGTGTTTCTGACCCCCTCCCCAGCCGGTTGAATGGTGGGGGAGGCTGTAGTGTCTTATTATAGGCTCATCCTATGTGAAGGTTCTGTTTCCTTGTTTGGTAACGTCCTGGCCTTATGACCCTTTTGGTGAGCAGGAGGTCACACACACACACACACACACACACACACACACACACACACACACACACACAGTGTTCTCAGAATAAAAGGCTGTTAGGCTGTTTATTTTTAGTTGGCTAGGAAGCAGGTGAGGAGCGTTGAGCTCTAAGAGCCTGGTTCCGACCAGACTCCCTTGAAGCCTGGTTCCGTCATTGTCTTGCTTTCTTCATGGGTGATAAGTCTCTAAACCCGCGGGCCTGTGGAAGCGCAGAGCCAACAATAGCAAAGCCCTCTTTTCCACTTCTTCCATGTACAAATTGGCCACGATGGGTGAAACTGGGAGCCCATAGCACACCCATGTTTCTGCCTGTAGAACTGACCCCTGTATGTGAAATAGGAATGAAGACACAGTTCAAACACACTTGGTCGGTCCTGTTGCTGAGGTTGGGGTCATCCTGTAATCTCTTACGAACTACCTCAATGGGATGCAAGTGAAGAGATGTAACGTCGTACAAGACCATGGTTTCATCTGCCTCCATCATGACATCTCTCACCTTCTCAACACAATCCAAGGTGTTCTGGATGTGGTGTTCAGAGCAGATTGGGGATCGAAGCCAGAAACTTAGAGATGTTATAGGTGACCGAGTTTATCATGCAGACAATCGGTCTTAAAGGTGCACCCTTTTTATGTATCTTTGGTAAACCATACAGACTTGGTGTAGACTCCCCTGGGTACAGCCTGTGGTATGAGGTCCGGTCAGTAGCCTTGTCTTTGTCTATCACCCTCGTCCTGTAACCACTTCCTTGTTTCAGGGGCTCATAAGTATTTTTGTCACTGAGTTTCAGTCATTGTGCAAAGGGACCTGCAGTCAGCTGAGAGTGAAGGAGTCACTTGGATGAGTGACGAAATGTTTCTCCCACTGAAAACGTCCAGATGAACAGAGGCGAATTTTGAGGATACAATGATTGCAAGCACCGCAAAGTGCACGAAAACGCATAATTTACTAAATATCTAGATAATTAGAGCATGACCATTGTTATATTTACAGAGTTAGCAACAACAGGCAGATGAACACGTATATGTATGCTAACTCACTGTCAGAGCATAAAAAATGATTTGCTGCTAGTCCAAAAGTCTTCTTTCATCCTGGAGTTAAACTAATAGAATATTTGATCTCATTTGATTTTTATGATCCGTTTGGTTTTGGCATTTTTGATGGATTTTATGTCGTCTGGACAAAACTCTGTGTGTCTCTGTTTCTGTCGGCCAGTCAGACTCTGATCAGTTCAGAGTCAGTAAATCTCTTCTTATTAAAATGTTGTTCTAAACCAAAGAACAGGTAAAACATTTCCAGTATTTACAGCAAATGTCATGGTGAGAAAGATCCAAGTGGTGTTGAAACTAAAGTAAATCATTTTTATTGGGAACCATGAATGGAAGCTATGAAGATTTCATTTTGGACTCAAAGTGAACAGAGAGACGGACTTGGCTATCCTGAAGCCATGCCATTTAATAACCATGGCAAATCACTGAATACAGCACATTAGAAGACGATGAATGCAAATTTGGAAATATGTCTATCTGTTGTTCCATATGTATAATTTGGCTATTTTCTCTGGTAGGTTTCTCTGGTCCCTTGCAGTTATGGTGGAATGGCATTAAACCAGGAAGATCTGGGTCATTCTTCTGTTCACGTCCTCTGCTGTAGGGCACTGCTCTCCTGCTCAAACTGTGGAGTATTATTGGTGCTTCATAGCTTTTAGATGCACGCTACAATAAAGAGGCAGAGTTTAATCTTTATATATTTTTAACATCGTTAAGTGTCCTTTGACTTATTATGTTACTTCAAAGACATAATAGATGAAGAAAATGTGCATGTATAAATGTTAAATGATGACCATGAAGCGGTCCTCGCTCTGATGTTAAAGATATGTAAATACATGAGTGCATATTTGCAATATGTTTTTGTTAATTAAATCCCCCAAAACAATGACGTACTGTACCTTTAAGCTTTCTGCAGAAAATGTGAGTCAGCTGAAATGTGATGGTTCAGTCTCAGTGCCCTCCTGTGATGAGCACAGAGGATGAGGCCTCAGTCCTCCCCGAACAATAAAATACAGAAATTACAACAAAAAAACTGCATTTTATGTCACAATAATCACTTTTATATGAAAACCTGAACAATTAAAAGTATGGAAACAGAATAGATATGATTTCCAGGACAATATAAATTTCTTTTATCTGCAGCTATAATTTCCATCTCCTTCTCTTTGTGTTTATTTCATTTTCTTTTTAGTTCCACAGTTTTGACATTTAACATCAAAACTCTACTCATGCTGTATTTTTTCCCTGCAGAAAACTCTCCAGAGTTGTCACAGTGAAATGTGCAATTGAGCCCACTCACAGTGGGACCTCCCTAAACGGAGTCAGCAGGAGTCGTGCCAGCGTCCCCCGAGTACACAGGAGGGATATTAAGCTGCGTAACAGAGAGCGCAGCTCTTGTCACAGATGGCACTTGTACGTGTTTATCATATGCACATATTGCCGTCTTCATACTTTGTTATTTAAGTCTGACTGGCCTTTTCAATGCTACCAAAACCTTTCAAGTCTCATATATTTGTTTATTTTTCTACACATTTGTTCACCAAACACAACCCACCGTCCATCTATGCATGTAACTTCCACACTGCTGTGGTAGAAGATGAATAACAAGAGGCTGTTCTCCTGTTAATGCATTTGAAAGACTGGGATATAGTAAATGTCCCATAGGGCTCTTTGCTGGACCCAAAGATAATTTACACATTTTTAAAGTAATAAAGGCGCATATTGCTTATGAAAATGTGCAAATCGAATATCTAAACATGTATTCAGGCTTTTCTATTCTCCCCTGCAGGGAGGGAGTGTTCACTTCAAACTGGTGACCGTAGACACCAGCAACAGTTCAAGCTCATTTCGTTTTGGTGAAAATCAGGTCAACATCACACCAAATGGGAAAATCTATTTACTTTATATTCCCATCATATTTAGAATAGAATAGAATAGAATAGAATAGCCTTTATTGTCATTGTACAGAGTACAACGAAATTGGAGTGCCACTCCCTTGGTGCAAGTTTCAATAATAAATATAAATGTAAAATATGAAAAGTACAAAAAAACAATCGTAAGTACTCAAACAATAGTATGTACAATATATACAGGATAGCAGCATTAATATAATGACAGTATGAATAGCAGCATAATATAATGACAGTATGAATAGCAGCATAATATAATGACAGTGACGGTATGGAATAGGTTCTGTCAGGGTTCCTGGGTCGGTGACCCAGTATTTTCAGTTCTTGTTCACTGTTTATCTACTGCCTGTTCCACTTCCTGTTTTATTGTGTTAGCCT
>NW_024584394.1:4024-17394 GCF_018398535.1 Haplochromis burtoni
TGGTCTGTGTGCGTTATGTTCAGTCCTCTTCCCATTAGTTCATTATGTTCAGCTGTGTATTCACCGGTCTCTCATTATCATTATCACCAGTCTGTGTATTTAAGCCCTCTGTTTCTACCCATTCACTGTCGTGTCATTGATGATGTCGTTCGGTTCAGTTCAGTCAGCCATTCATTCATTCATTCATTCAGCCTCATGCCTCGTCAGCTGGAGGGCCCGAGGAGCCCGTCCGGCAACCTTCGTCGTCAGCAGGAGGGCCCGAGGAGCCCGTCCAGCCACCACCTGCGGCTGCCTCGCTGTCACCTAGCCCTGCCTCGGCCTCGCCTGGTCCGGCCTCAGACTCTGCCTCTGCCTCGGCCTCGCCTGGTCCGGCCTCAGACTCTGCCTCTGCCTCGGCCTCGCCTGGTCCGGCCTCAGACTCTGCCTCTGCCTCGGCCTCGCCTGGTCCGGCCTCAGACTCTGCCTCTGCCTCGGCCTCGCCTGGTCCGGCCTCAGACTCTGCCTCGGCCTCGCCTGGTCCGGCCTCAGACTCTGCCTCTGCCTCGCCTGGTCCGGCCTCAGACTCTGCCTCTGCCTCGCCTGGTCCGGCCTCAGACTCTGCCTCTGCTTCGCCTGGTCCGGCCTCAGACTCTGCCTCTGCTTCGCCTGGTCCGGCCTCAGACTCTGCCTCTGCTTCGCCTGGTCCGGCCTCAGACTCTGCCTCTGCTTCGCCTGGTCCGGCCTCAGACTCTGCCTCTGCTTCGCCTGGTCCGGCCTCAGACTCTGCCTCTGCTTCGCCTGGTCCGGCCTCAGACTCTGCCTCTGCCTCTGCTTCGCCTGGTCCGGCCTCAGACTCGGCCTCTGCTTCGCCTGGTCCGGCCTCAGACTCTGCCTCTGCTTCGCCTGGTCCGGCCTCAGACTCTGCCTCTGCTTCGCCTGGTCCGGCCTCAGACTCGGCCTCTGCTTCGCCTGGTCCTACAGCTGCTCCTCAGTCTCCGCCGGCTCCCGTGCCGCCTCCTGCAGCTGCTCCTCGGCCGCCTTCTCCTCGTCGCCGGCGTGGTCGACCACCGGACCGCCTTCGCCTGAGTGGCCGCCGTTGCCTTCCGCACGGCCGGCCCCCCGACCGCCTTCGCCTGAGTGGCCGCCGTTGCCTTCCGCACGGTCGGCCCCCCGAACTGTGTCCACGTCGCCGCCGTTGCCGTCCGTACGGTCGGCCCCCTGAACTGTCTCTGTGTGGACTCCGTCCCTCCATCCTGGGCCCCCTCTGCCCGCCCTGTTCTGGGTTATTTTTTTTTCTTTTGGCCGTCGGGTGCCGGCCTTTGTCGGGGGGGGTACTGTCAGGGTTCCTGGGTCGGTGACCCAGTATTTTCAGTTCTTGTTCACTGTTTATCTACTGCCTGTTCCACTTCCTGTTTTATTGTGTTAGCCTTGGTCTGTGTGCGTTATGTTCAGTCCTCTTCCCATTAGTTCATTATGTTCAGCTGTGTACTCACTGGTCTCTCATTATCATTATCACCAGTCTGTGTATTTAAGCCCTCTGTTTCTACCCATTCACTGTCGTGTCATTGATGATGTCGTTCGGTTCAGTTCAGTCAGCCATTCATTCATTCATTCATTCAGTCAGTCAGTCGTCCAGCCAGCCAGCCAGCCAGCCAGCCGTTTTCTACCTCTGTTCTGTTCATCCACTCCTTATAATAAACCTTCACCAGTCTTCACCTACCTGCGAGTCCTGCGTTTGGGTTCCTTCCTCCTCGCCTCCACACAACGCCTGACAGGTTCAGTTGTTTTTGTGCTTATTTACTACGGTGATAGCTCTAGGAAAGAAGCTATCCCTGAATCTGTTTGTCCTGGTGTTCTGTCCTTATTGTGCGTCCCTTTGCCCAACTTGACAGACAGCTAACGGTTTCAATGAACATTGGAAGTAAGTTTAAGGCTTTTTACTTCGTCAGTAGTTCAATGATTGACATCCTTTTCTTCCCGTAAAACTAAAAACAAACACAAAGTAAATGTCACAAGATGTCTTTACCTCTTTACACACACTTCTAGGATATGAACTATACTGTTATATAGTATGTGTAATCAACAGCGACTCAGTATTGATCACAATACAACTTAGCGAGTTTAGCTTCCTCAAAGATAAACATAGCAGATGAAATAACTGGTTTCTAAACAAATCTATGTAATAGAAATGCACCAAATAAACTTGTAAACATGTTGTACATTAATACTCACAAGCAATAACTCTCCAAGGCAGAAACGTTTTAAAGAGCAACAACATATTCTGCAGGCTAACAAGCGACCAGCTTCCTGTTTCCTCTACCCACAGGAACACAGAAAAACCCCACCAAAATAAAAGCTGGTGAGTATTCCACTATGACCAGCAGAGGGTGCTGAAGAGAAAGAACCTATGCATGCCATAACACTGGTTTTATGTGACCTGTACCATCGGCCTGACGGTAATAGTTCAAACAGTTGGTTGCTGGGGTGAGAGTGGTCCTTGATGATATTGCCAGCTCTGCTGAGGTACCGAGAGTTTGCAGTGACCTCCAGGCTGGGCAGAGAGCAGCCAGTGATCTTCTGGGCTGTGTTGATGACCCTCTGCAGTACTTTCCTGTCCGCAGCTGAGCACCCTGCATACCATGTTGTTATGCCGTACGTTAGGATGCTCTCTATGGTGGCTCTGTAAAATGTCACCAGCAGCCTCTCCTCCAGGTTGTTCCTCCTGAGCACTCTCAGAAAGTGGAGACGCTGCTGGGCCTTTTTAACCACCGCCGTAGTATTTGCAGTCCAGGAGAGGTCATCAGAGATCTGCACGCCCAGAAACCTCATGGAGTGTACCCTCTCCACACAGTTCCCGTGAATGTAAAGTGGGGCCGGGTCTGCTCTGCCCTTCCTGAAGTCCAAGATAAGTTCTTTAGTTTTCGTGGTGTTCAGTTGGAGGTTGTTAACTGAACACCACTCAGTCAGTCTGTTGACCTCATCTCTGTAGTCCGACTCATCCCCCCTTGAGATGAGTCCAACCACTGTGGTGTCATCCGCGAACTTTATGATGGTGTTATGATTTCCCACAATCATAACTTCATACACTGGGCCTTGTGGGATAACGAGTAGTTAGGTTGACTAAGCATTACTTTGACTTTCATCACTATTGACAAGATCAAATTAAGAAATCAAATTAAGTATAATAAATCATAAATGAACGGGTATGGAGAGACCTGTTAAACACATTCTTTACTTTTTTCAACACAATGCTCTACAACGTCACAATGTTGCCATGAAGGTTTGGGAAACACACACTCCATGAATATGAAGATCATAAAAACACCATGTTAGTGTGTAACACTTCAACATCATAGCTCGAAGGAAAAAGCTCAATATACTACACAGACGTCCATGTTAACAGTGCTGACGTGGTCATAAATGATCTATTAAAACTATTGATGGGATCAGGTTGACATTGTAATAACAACATCATAAAACACCAGGGTTGTAATATAATCCTCGCAGTGCAAAGTAATGCAAATGTGTAAAGTTTGCTTTTGAGGGTGCTGTGTTTCATTTTTTCACTTGAATAAAAATCATTTAAAACATTATGACAGCTGAAAACAAACGACTGGCACAGCTGTTTTCAGTTACTGATCACTGAAAGTGCTTAAAGCCACATGCATCTTGTCCTTTACAATTAATAATGCTCATTTAGCATGTATCCCCTCCTGCAGCCATCTAAGAATGACCTGTTAACCTCATGTGCATGTCTTTATACATGGGAAAAGGCTAAAATACCAGGAATAGACTGCTTCAAGCACAGGGTAAACAGGACCACCTTTGGCCAAAGGTTCTGTAAATATATGTAAATATATCAAATCAATAACTGAGCCTGGATGTAATTTGGAATATTTAACTTGTCTATTTTTTCTGCAAAGATTTCAGCAGCACCTCTAAGGGTATAGATCCAGTGACATCCTTAACCTCCTAAGACCCGAACTCTTTCATGGCCTGCAACTTCAAATTCTCTTTGCTTTGGGCTGATGGGGACCTGATGAATGTAAAAACAAAGAATTACCTGATTTTTGTTTCTGAAAAAATGAGATCCACATATGAGGACATTCTTTTAAATTTTAGATAGCAGTGGCAGTATAACGTCCTCGTAAGTAGATTTCAGGCCCTTGTAGAGCAAAATTTAATATTTTGGTCTAGACAGCCCAAAATATGATGTCCACATATGTGGACGTCAGGTCCTAGGAGGTTAAAGGTACACGATTTTCTTTTCCCCAGTGTGACTATTTTAGTATTCCAGTGAGCTGTCAATAAATGTTAAGTACAACACAACCTTAAATCAAAAATTCTAATCATGGCGTGTTTGACTGCAGATTGGTTGAAATGTGACAGGATTAAAGGCTGGAGGCAGAGCAGCTAGCAGCTATATAAATGCAGGTCCATTTAGCATGAGCACTCCACGCTGGCAGTCACAAAGCTAGGACCTGTTTATATGGAATCTATCTGACATCCCCAAACGATCACAAAGAAACAGTGAGGCCAAAATAAATGTAAGAGACTTGATTTAAAAGGTAACATCCAGAGTCAGAAGCTGAGCTAGTTAAAGCATTTTCCTGAATGCAACCAAAGCCCAACACTAAGTGGTTTTTCAACTCTTCGTTTCCACGTGGTTAAGGGTCCTCGGGGAAGACAGTGAACTTTAAATGGTTCCCAGTGGCGGAGAGTGTGCAGTGAAACTATTTCTACATGTCAGAACTTACTGTGAAATCATAAGAACTGCAAGTTGTCTTCAATTTGAATAAAATAGATGATGTTTTTGGATCTTTACGTTCATCAACATAATACCCATGAGCAAACAAACCGTTTCATTCTGTTGGTGTCACTTTGTCTTTGTTGTGTTCTGTCCTTGAGAGTCAGACATCTTTCTTTGACTGCTGTT
The DNA here is from genome assembly GCF_018398535.1 of Haplochromis burtoni. Lineage (NCBI taxonomy): Eukaryota > Metazoa > Chordata > Actinopteri > Cichliformes > Cichlidae > Haplochromis > Haplochromis burtoni. The sequence goes on from NW_024584394.1 coordinate 8,940, forward strand.
GAAGCACTGGATGCATCAGACAGCTGAAGCTGCTGATCTGTCCCATGTGTGGTTGCTATCAGGGCTTCTCTACCAGTTTCAATATTTTGGTCCATTTTTCCCCGAGTCACCTGGTAAAAACACCGATGATCTGTGCAAACTACTGCATGCTTTAACCAGTTTACATAATCAATGGAGATAAAAATGTGTGTATCGTTTGGAAACACACTGAGTGTGTGAGTTAATTATGCCAAAGCAGAAACTCCCACAGACTATAATCATGAAACTGGCCTTAATACCACTCTCTGTGACGCCCGGCGAGACGTTGCTCTTTCCTAATTCCACAGCAAATAGCATTCCCAGGCACATTTCTCATTCATAGCTATGAAATGTGTTCATGGTGTGAAAGAGAGTCACTCTGATTACACCCGCAATGTCATTTAGATAATAAGTGGTTTATGGCACAGTTTCAATCGCAGTACTTACACAGTAATTATAATCAGTTATAAAAATAAAGTTTTTTATCTAACATTTTAAGTGTGATTCCTTTGGTCAGTTTTGCTCTCCTCTGTCTTCATGGGCTATTTCTTTGTGCAATGTGAAGACCTTTCTCTGCACTTCAGTGGAACAAATATTCATAAATCATTTGAAAATGGCTCCATTTACGAGTCATTTGGTGCAGCTGCCTTGATGTGAGAGGCTTGAGCTGTTCTGTGCAGATGCCAGACAATAACGGCTTTGGTGTCAAAGTGCAAGTGAGATAAATGACTCACAAGCATCTGCTTTTGAGCAACTCCTCCTCTAACGATCACTGGGTCGTGGATGTTTCCAAAGCTTTGGTGGCAATTTTTTTAACTGCAGGTTTTACTGATTTAATTAACACCTCACTTCTTTCACAAGCAAAAGTTTGTACTGAATCACTTTTAATATTGCTATTGAGCAGCTTATTCAGTGCCAGAGGACTCTTTTTCATTTGCAAGCAAACTGGTGGAGAATAAAACTGGTGAGAATTAATTACCTATGGTTGAAAAAAATCCGCAGCTGGGAAGAGACGCTAAGGAAAAAGCACGTATAAAGAGAGAAACCAGTTAAGAGAAATGCTCATTTTCTCTGTTATTTTAGCGAGCGGTTGTTTTAGACACATCAATTTTATGAGGAAAGAATCTATCTGGAGTTTAGATAGTTTAGGAGTTTGTCTATTAAGTTATTTTGACGCTCTAGTAGCACTGCAGTCCCCCAAATCCAATAATGCAGGTTTAATGGTGTCCTGAGCCATGCAGTCTCTTTTCACATTTACAGGACTTACTGTGATCCGTCCATCCATCCATCCATCCATTCATCTGTCTGTCCCTCCATCTGTCTGTCCCTCCATCCATCCATCATCCATCCATTCATCTGTCTGTCCCTCCATCCCTTCCTCCGTCCGTCCGTCCATCCATCCATCTGTCTGTCCCTCCATCTGTCCGTCCATCCATCCATCCATCATCAATCCATCATCTGTCTGTCCCTCCATCTGTCTGTCCCTCCATCCATCCATCATCCATCCATCATCTGTCTGTCCCTCCATCCCTTCCTCCGTCCGTCCGTTCATCCATCCATCTGTCCGTCCCCCATCGTCCGTCCATCCATCCATCCCATCCGTCATCCATCCACCATCCATCCATCCATCCGTCCGTCCGTCCGTCCATCCATCTGTCCTCATCCGTCCATCCATCCATCCGCCGTCCGTCCGTCGTCCATCCGTCCGTCCGTCCGTCCGTCCGTCCCTCCATCCATCCATCCATCCATCTCCGTCCGTCCATCCATCCAGTCCGCCATCCATCCATTCATCCATCCGTCCATCCATCCGTCGTCCGTCCGTCCCATCCGTCCGTCCATCCATCCAGCCGTCCGTCCGTCGTCCATCCATCCATCCGTCGTCCGTCCGTCCCGTCCGTCCATCCATCCATCCAGCCGTCCGTCCGTCCATCCATCCTCATCCATCCATCATCCATCCATCATCCATCATCCATCCATCCATCCGTCCATCCATCCATCTGTCCATCCATCCATCATCCATCTATCCGTCCATCCATCCATCCATCACCATCCGTCCATCCACCATCATCCATCCATCCATCATCCATCCATCCATCCATCTATTCCATCCATCCATCATCCGTCCATCCATCCGTCCATCCATCCATCATCCATCCATCTGTCCATCCCTCCATCCATCCATTGAACAACTTCACCAACTTGAGGGGAGCTGGGGTCTGTCCCAGCAGTAGTAGGGAATAACATTACAGCCTCGACTTCTCCTCTTTGAAACGTTTTGGCTGACTAAAGTGGGATGGCTAACAACAGTCACCTCCCTGTTGCTGCAGTGACGTCTCTCACAGAGAAACTTTCCAGGCTGTAGGCTAATGTCGAGTAACCTGCTGTTCTCAGCTCTTCAGCCTCTCTCTACTCTTCTGAGTAAGGGGGTGTCTCGAGGGTACTATTGGCCCCTTCTCTAATATGATTTGCCCCAAGGTCCTCCTTCACCAATCCCTTTGGACCAGATTTAACTTTGCTATGTCCAACACCACAGGAAGGGAATAAAAGGGACTAATAGGAAATTAACTATGTATATTTACAAGTCAATAGACATTTAATGTATGTTTGTTATGGAACGTGCAGGCTCTACTTTGCCATACTGAATACAATTATTGTACTTTTTAGTATTTATTTTAAAGCTTTTTTCTTGTTTTTGCCTGTCCTGTCCGACACTGTAGCAATCACAATTATTGTCTGAAGGCCAAGAAAAATGCCCAGCAGATTGGATCATCACAGCTTTGCTGTCCACTTGGTTGTCATAGTTTGTGCAATTATTATTATTATTATTATTATTATTATTATTATTATTATTATTATTATTATTATTATTATTATTATTATTGTTTTACTTTTGACTTATTACAGTCGGAACAGACAGGACCGTGGGATAAGAAAGGGAAAGACGAAGACAAGAGATGTTGGGAAGAAGCTCAAAAAAAGAAGAGGGGCAGAGAGCAAAGACACTACAAATCAGTTTGATTACCTGCTGGAAAAAAAACAAGCAAAAAGAGAACAGCAGGGAAACCACAGCAACAACTAACATAAGCATGAGTAATAAATACTGAATGTTACTGAGCAGAACACAGACCGACAACAGACCATATGTTTAGAGGCAGCAACCAAAGAGGATAGTGTGTGTCTGTGCACACCTGTGTGTGTGAGTGCGCTTGTATTCACAGGGTTTCTCCACGTAACTGACTGATACTGGGTGTGGGGAGCCATAGCCCCGCCCCCAGGACATGAAGCAGGCATGGAAGAGATCCAGGCCCCAGACATCTAGAGGCCCCCAGAGCACAAGAGCCCAAGGAGGACCACCGGAGGGGCAGCCGCCCCGGCCTCCTAGAAAAGATCTGAGGAGAGCCCCAGATGGGTTAGGGTTAGGCTCACCCAGCAGCCACAGTGCAGAAGCCACAGGGGGCTGCAGCGACGTGCATTTTAAAGCCTTTATTACTTGTTATTCTGCACATAAATTATATATAAGATAATATATTATCTATATTAGCTCGATATTAGATCAAGCTACCGAGCATTTATAAGTAGTTACAAATCATCAAGACCTGCAATGATCCAGAAATACTTCTAGTCTACACAGCGAGTACATTTAATGTAGGCTGAATATGTTTTGATTACATAATTTTTGCAATATTTAGTTATTTAGTTAGAATTAAAACTTTGAGTTTAATACAAAGTTTAAAATAAAATAATAAATACCCAACAAAAAATGATGTTTAAAATTGTTTTTAAACACGGGGCTGCACATGAGCATAAATCAATACATGCCCATGCTGGCTGGCCCGATTGAGCCACTGCAATAATGAGTTGTAAAGTTCATTACCAAATATTTTGCCATGATAACTGTGTAGCCAAATCTGATATTGTAAACCAATACCTTTGTCACCTCAGCAGTCAGAAAGTATCACAGTGGATTCAGCTTTAAAGAAGTACACTGGCCTGTGACAACGCTAGCATAAGATTAGGTGTAAAACTGTATCAGCTACAAGAACAGAAGAAAAACTCTTTCTATTGCTCCATAGGACTATTACCTGTCAGGAACTCCACAGTACTTTTGACACATTTTTTGCACATTTAACCACCAGATTTATCGCATCGACTGTTTATCTTTGTACTCATGTCAGCCTACAGTCCCTCTATTTCAGCGAAGAAACGCCCTCATTCTCACAGATCAGAGAGCTGCTGATGTTACAGCAGCTGATACCACAGGACTCAAGGCTGGTGGAAATATAGACAGGCCTTTCATTTAAACTTGGAGCATCACAGACAATAGTGCACCAGGGTGGCATGGCCGCAGTAACTGCAAGTCGGCAGCCACAACAAATTACTAGGACTCAAAAACAGGATGATAAGTTCCAAAGAATAGACTCAACTGAACCACGGAAAAGGATAATAGGGCTCAGGCAAAATCAATGAAGACTATAATGTGTATTAACAAAAGCAGTGTAGTTTCCCAGGTTTGGGGATGAATAAAGTTATGACAGTGAAAGCTGAAGCAGAAACATGAAGCAGATCATAGCACTCAGGTTTGGCTGTTGAGCTGAACACTGTTGCAATAACACGGACTCAAAATGATTTCAGAAAAGTTCAAAACTCATTAATAGGATTTTATGTTCTTAAAGGTCAGTTTCAGGTTTGGAGCCACCCCTTGTAATGTCACCCACGCCAAACATTAAGAGGCAGTCGAAGTTTTTGGCACATGCTGATTGGACCTGATGTGGTGACATTTGTTTTCCAGAGTTGACAGAATGGTGCTGAAGTCGGTTTGTGCAGAAAGAAAGTGAAAAACACAGTATGTAGTTAAGCTCCCTCTGAGTCAGTCGCAGTGTCCGCTGTCAAAGGGGCTGAAAAGAAATGGAGTAAGGTCAACTTCTTTGTGACAAACAACCTGCTGCATCTGTTGAGTCATGAGAGCTTACAGAGTAAAGAAAGGCAGGAAATTAGCTCTGTGAACGGATCTCAGTCGGTTTTTTAAAGACCGCTTTAGATCGGGGACAGAAAACGTAGAAAGAAGGTTCAAAGCTAACGATGGAGACATCGTTAATAGTCCATATGTTAGCATACTTTGGCAGTCAGATACAAGCATGTTTGCTTTCAGTGATTACTTAGTTGGACAGCAGTGAGACGTAAAACAGGAGAATACTGCACTATATTCAGCTGTGTGTGGCTACTGAACATTTAAAGCAGCCGCTGAGAGTGTGTGACGCTGACTGCAGTGCAAATGTTTAGTATCATAATTAATGATCAGTCAGAGTAACAGTATGGCTCATTTATACTTATTCTTAGAGTCTGTTTTGAAATATTGATTGTTGATGAGCAGCAGTAGATCTCCGTGGCTCAGATATCTCATATTCCTTTGGTAACACAAGCATGAGAACAACAGAAACACTGCTGGGACTCTTCTTGTCACAACAATATAGAACATTAGACCAATCATCTGTTAATGTGAGGATCTAACAGGATTTAATGAGAGAGCACAACTGTGTGCACAGATACTGCTGAGTGTTACAACGGGTCTTATATGAAAGGAGTTATCTGTACATATATGTGTGTGTGTGTGTGTGTGTGTGTGTGTGTGTGTGTGTGTGTTTGCTTGTTTTCATCTGTCTCACCTTCAGGGTAATTCACCCATTTAGTTATTACTAGAGATGGACCGATCCGATATTACGTATCGGTATCGGTCCGATACTGACCTAAATTACTGGATCGGATATCGGAGAAAAATAAAAAATGTAATCCGATCCATTAAATATCACGAAAGCACCTCACAAAACTTGCAACACGCCGTAACTCGCCTCAGAACGTTAGCACGTCGGAGCAGTATGCATCACGTGATAGAGCGGCTGTGGCATGCGGGACCTGTCGGTGGTCTGGATAGCATTTGGAGCTTCGCTAGCAACCCGGCATTTCATCTCCAACAAAGTTATCACAGAGAGAAGTAAAGCAAGTGTGTAAGTCCATCTCTGAGTGTTTGTAAAGCATTCCTGCGTTAAGCTTAACAAGCGATATATGGAGCGACTGCCTCTTCTTGCTGCTATTTCAATCATGAAACTGCTTAATGATCAGCTGATCGGCTTTTCTGTCGCGAGTCCGTCTCTTGTTTGTTTTTGGCCCACTTTGCACCAGAAAGAGGAAACCAGCGGCTGAACAACAGCAGCACGTTTAAGCTTGATAAGCTGTTGTTAGAATTTATTTAATATTACTTTCTACACCAGGATCTTTTTCTATGTAGCTGACGCTGGTAACTGTGCAGGGGCGGATCTAGCAAAGTTTAGCCAGGGGGGCCGATAGGGCATGAACAGGGAAAAGGGGGCACAAAGACATACTTTTCTTTCTTATTCTCATTTAAAATGTCGAGCTTTTAATAAATAATTATCTGAATCTTACACCCAAAGTTTTAATCTGATGTAAAATGTATAGAAGTCCATTACTGTATATAGTAACTGTTAAGTCTAATATACCCTAGTAAGCTATAGTACTTTTTCCTTTGGGAAGGTACCATCTGTGCAGTCTGCAATTTTGTTGAAGAAAGATGTTGAATCTATTTAATATTTCTTGAAAAATAATTGATTTCTGTGCATTTTTTTTCACACTGCATCAAATTAAGGTTGATTACGTCGATTAAGCATCATGAGGTGGAGCGTGAGGGGTGGTTCCCTATTTTTTATTTATTTATTTTTGTTGTTGCTGGGAGTTGGAACCCTATTAGTTAGGTTGCTTAATATTTACGCTAAGTACTCTTTAAAATACCAGAATAGGGAGGATGGTGCAGGTTTAAGTTTATTAGATTGATCAGTATTGCTGAACTATGAAATATTTTTTTTGCATACAGGTATAACAGAATAGCTTTAGTGTAGTTGTTGTTTTAAACTTGAGTATGAACTTATACAAAATGCAGCAAGATATTTAAAAAAACAGTTTTGTTGATTAAAAAACACTATATCGGATTCATATCGGTATCGGCAGATATCCAAATTTATGATATCGGTATCGGACATAAAAAAGTGGTATCGTGCTATCTCTAGTATTTACACACATTCAAAAGTTACATTTAATGCAAATACTGCAATAAATGTACACAGAGACAGCCCCCACAATCAGTATAATGTTTGTAAGTAACTCAGCAGAGACACTCACCAGAAAAAGAAGATGAGAATAATAATTTGGAAGTTGGAGTCTTTTTTTTTCGCCTGGTCCAGCCTCAGCCTCTGCCTGAAACAGCAAATCTCCACATTTCTTCTTTATTCTCAAAGTCATTTTCACCTTTAATGTTGAAATTAAGGACATTATTTTTTCCTTAATGTGGTATGGGCCTTCTGTATAACAGAGACCCAGCAGTAACTAGAGAAGCCCAGTGTGAGGGTCTTTGTCTTTAAAATAAAGAGAGCTGGTGATAAAGTGGTGGTGAGGGAATCACCGCTGAGGTTGAACTTCGATCCGCCTCCCTGCATCCTTTTTACTTACCAAGAGAGTTTCCACAGATCCTTGTTACTGATGTGTACGTTCAACTGAGGGCGAATGTGGAAGTCGCCACTCAGACCACAGTAACGTCACACCAGACACTCCCAGTTTATTTTGTCATTTTAATCAATGTGCAGTTGGGAGGTCGCTCGCTGACGTTTGTTATAGCTCCATCAAGGAACCTAATAAATCTTTCTGTGGAGCTCTCTGTGGCATGTTTGACTGAAATGTGTTTTATTTGGTTCCCATCATGAAATCTGTCTTAAAGAGAACTAAACCTCAGTGCTGGTTCTGGTGTGGTCAGCGAGTCCATCCAGACCCTTCAAGACTGTTTTTCTTGGACTGATTAGGACTTATTTCAAAATGCTTGCTGTGACTTGGATAAATTTACAGACTGTGACAGCGAATGTTCATTTTTGTGAGGACCTCATAATCCCAAGGAGGGTAATTTGTATATGTCCAAATGATAAGCTTTGAAAAATGTTATTAATTATTGATGCCTGAGCTTCAGAGTTCCTCAGATTTGGGAGGAATCTATTATTGTGTCTAAATCTATAAATAATTTTGGCCTGTTGCTTGTTTTGTAATCAAAACCTGAGAAACTTTTGTGTGCCAAAAACCGGACGTCCTCCTATTGGCTTATAGAACATGCAGGGGTGTGTGCACTGTGCTCCACATAGTTATGAAGATCTTGATTAACCACATTAGCGTCACATTAGTAACTTTGTCCTCGACAGCTCGGCCATCTTCAGAACCTGCCCAGGAATTGAACTGCACATGTGCACTGGCTCCAGACGTGGGGTTGTTCTGCATAGTCAGTGGTGTCAGTAGATCATTAAGTAAAATAATATGTAACTAGATTCCTTTGAAAGAGCAACCATGGACGACAAAGCTGGGCGGAGTCTGCTCTAAGACACCAAATGAG
>NW_024584395.1:0-14356 GCF_018398535.1 Haplochromis burtoni
ATGTTGGATGCTAGGGGCTTTACATTGCTGAGACAGGCTGAAAAATTCGTCCGTAGTTGCTCTGCTTCCACGTCTGCAACATTGTTATTTCAAATTGCTGTTTCTGTGGCTGTGTATAAGATTGGGGAAACCTGCAGTCAGCTGAGACTGAAGAAGTCACTTGGATAAGTGATGAATTTTTTCTCTCACTGAAAACGCTACGTCCAGATGAACAGAATCATCTTTTTGAGATTAATGCTGAAAAGCATAAGCCTGTGGTCAGGTCCGTTTCTAATGCCACACATACATATTTAATTTGTTTTTTTGTTTTTTTTTCATTTTCTCATCTTCTCTTATTTTTCCATCATCGCATTAGAAAAAATAGCAGACTTTCTGATACAAAAACTGATGGTACAAATGCTGTTAAATGTATGATGCTGGTTTTGCAATGCCTTCTCTATGAGGAAAAGTTATGTTGCACAATACGTTTCGAGGCACTCTAATGTGAAGAAAATATCTAGCCGGCAACATCAAGCTTGTGAATGATAGTCCTACCAACTCAACAACAAATACTATTTATTTACATAACTCAAAATAGAATACAAAAGAATGCAGCACAGTAAATAGTATTTTAAAATTGCATGTTTTAATCATCAAAAGTGTCAGCATACCAAAACAAGATTTGAACAGACCACAGATATATGCCCATATATAACGTGATAACATTTAAAGAGAATTACTAAAAAATGTTTAAAATGTATTACTTCAAAATTGCCAGGCTGTAGTTTTAAATCATTACTGAAGTCATGGAAATACATCAGATAAAGATTAGCCAATCACTGTAATTGAGAAACAGGATATAAGAAATTGTTGCCATTTTCAGATAAACAAATATTTCATGTCCAAATGTTTAAACTGTCCACTTCTTCTTCTCTTATGGTATCAACAGTTAGTCTAATTTCTACTAATAACTGTTTCCTTTCCCTTGTGAAGTGCCCAGAAACTTAAGCTGTCCCATAAATCTATTGGAGTAATGATTATTTCAACTTAGTATTTGAGTACAGGACTAGTAAATGTGTTGAGTTACATTCCACCACTTCCAAAAAACACTTGGAGCAACACAACAAGAACACAGAGAGAGGTGAAGTGAGTGAAGTGGATCAGGTTTTCACCACTGCAAAACAAACTGTCACTGTCACATGGGGTGGTGGGTGGTGCATCTGTAGTGGGTGGTGTTGATGTGGGGCAGGTGAAGAATAAGTCAGAGTCAATGTCCAGGGTGAAGTAGGTAACAAAGCCTGGTGGTGTTCCGGTGACGGTGGCGCTGATCCAGTTTTGGTACTGGGACACACGAGCGTAGACTCCAGGACTATTAGGCAGGGCGCAGCCTTGACCAAAACTCACGACTCCACTCTGGATCCAGATACCCGAATTAGCTTTTGTCACGAGTGGTCCCCCCGAGTCTCCCTGTGAAAAAAGTGTAAAAGTTGTTAAAACGGATTGAGATCAGTTGAACATCTCATGGAGCTTAATTTCTGCTAAATGCATAAAATGTTTCCGGAGATGTTTGTGTTAATTGTTAATCAGACACAACTTTTGCTGATTAGTTACAGTATCACCCAACACCCTCAACTGCACGTCACTACATGATGTGATGTCACTGACAGAAATTATCACAAAACTTTTGGGAAAACCTTTATAGAATAAATTAAATACATCTAAGTGAAAAGAAGTACAAATTATGAGTAAATGAGCTTCAATGCAAAGCCTCTTTTCCACCAGTAGCTTCTCAGCTTGACTCTACTTTACTTGGTTTCTGTCATTTTGTCGTACAATAGAGCACCACCTGCGTTGTATCATTAAAGCAACATGGCAGAAAGTCCACTGACCTGAACACAAACTAACCATGGAAGGCTTCGAGGGGATTCTCTACCTGCTACTTGGTCTATGGTGACTCTCGGACCATGGTGTTGGTTTCTGTGTACCCATTTCTGTTGTTGCATGCTTTCAAAATGGTGCTTTTGATTACTGTTAAGGAGTGACTCTCATGAGTCCTTGAGCCACACCACTGACTGGCCTATCAGTGACATGCAGTCTCTTGATGTCACATTTTTGTATCGATTTCGTTCACTTAGAATACCGGCTGAGCAGTACTAAAAAAAAAAAAAGTACCTGGCACCAGGTGATAACACCTAACGAAAACCCTGAAAACTGAGCTGAGTCAAGTAGGTGCTAATGGAATAGGGCTATAATGTTAATTATCATAAACACTACTACAGAAAAGCAGTGAGTGGTTAAAAGCTGATAGTCAATGCAGTCAATTAGGCCTTACATTACAAATAAGCACAAAGTGGTAGTCACCTGACATGAATCCTTGCCGCCATTTTGCAGTCCAGCACAGATCATGTTATCTGTGATTGCAGCGAAGTTTTGTAATTCGCATCTGCACTCGTTGTTTCCCACTATTGGTACATTCACCTCCTGCAGAATCTCTGGGGTGGGACCATTACCTAATTGGGAAATGTTAAAAGGAAGATCATTTTTACTGAATCATGTATCACTAATAAAAGAAAATACATATTTTAAAAAACTTACTCTCTAGGGTACCAAAGCCAGTGACCCAGCTGCTGGTGCCATTGTTGAAAGTGCTGCTGTCTGAGGCTAAGCAGACTGGCTGAATGTAGTCTGTGAAATTCACAGGAGTCGACAGCTGCAGGAGACACATGTCATTCTCATATGTTGCAGGATTGTAATCGGGATGGCAGATGATTTTTTCAAGTGCCACAGTAACTGCATTTGGGTTTGGACCAGACGCGGTGTTGTGGCCCAGAGTCACGTTTGTGGTGGGACGATCAGCACTTGAATGAAAGTAAAAATATATAGTTATTTTTATAGCATTGCATAGTGATCATTATCGTTGAACTACCGTCACAACCAGGTAGCAACAGATGCTTATGAGATTTTGATAATAAATATATACAGTGGCTTGCAAAAGTATTCGGCCCCCTTGAACTTTTCCACATTTTGTCACATTACAGCCACAAACATGAATCAATTTTATTGGAATTCCACGTGAAAGACCAACACAAAGTGGTGTACACGTGAGAAGTGGAACGAAAATCATACATGATTCCAAACATTTTTTACAAATAAATAACTGAAAAGTGGGGTGTGCGTAATTATTCAGCCCCCTGAGTCAATACTTTGTAGAACCACCTTTTGCTGCAATTACAGCTGCCAGTCTTTTAGGGTATGTCTCTACCAGCTTTGCACATCTAGAGACTGAAATCCTTGCCCATTCTTCTTTGCAAAACAGCTCCAGCTCAGTCAGATTAGATGGACAGCGTTTGTGAACAGCAGTTTTCAGATCTTGCCACAGATTCTCGATTGGATTTAGATCTGGACTTTGACTGGGCCATTCTAACACATGGATATGTTTTGTTTTAAACCATTCCATTGTTGCCCTGGCTTTATGTTTAGGGTCGTTGTCCTGCTGGAAGGTGAACCTCCGCCCCAGTCTCAAGTCTTTTGCAGACTCCAAGAGGTTTTCTTCCAAGATGCCTCACAGAGCAGCTGTATTTGTACTGACATTAGATTACACACAGGTGCACTCTATTTAGTCATTAGCACTCATCAGGCAATGTCTATGGGCAACTGACTGCACTCAGACCAAAGGGGGCTGAATAATTACGCACACCCCACTTTGCAGTTATTTATTTGTAAAAAATGTTTGGAATCATGTATGATTTTCGTTCCACTTCTCACGTGTACACCACTTTGTATTGGTCTTTCACGTGGAATTCCAATAAAATTGATTCATGTTTGTGGCTGTAATGTGACAAAATGTGGAAAAGTTCAAGGGGGCCGAATACTTTTGCAAGCCACTGTATAAATTGATTCATTTTATTCAAACACTGAAGAGCCGTTGTATTTCCTCTATCCCTGCATGTGAGTGTGCACGTGAGTTGAATGGTGAGGCTTACTTTTGTGCATAGCTAGAGTTTGTTATCTTTTGACAGAACAAAGTTAGCAGGTTCCCAACTTACAGCTTCATGCTAAACTTGCATGCTGCTGATTGTAAGTTCACATCGGATGGAAAGACGTGACTGGTATTAAGTTTCTCATCTAACCCTGGCTGTTACTCAGTGTTGTCACAATTTGATCACAACATTACATTATTAAGAAATGTGTTACTACCAACTGTGAGTTGAAAATTATCAGTGGAGAAATTACTCTAAAAACTGTTGGGGTGTTTTTGAGTAAATGTATGCAATTAGTTTTTTTAAGACTTTAAAAATGTCCTTTCACTAATTTCAGAAAAAGAAAACATCAGTTGGTTATGAACAAAAATATTAAAATCACTGTGCAATAACATCCATTGCCTTACATGCCGAACAGGCCACCTGTCCATCACAGGGCTACCCCAGAGAGGGACAGAGACACACACTCTCACTTCCATAACCAATTTAAAAAAAAATTTAGCCTTTAAAAAGTGTTGTCTGCAGAAGAAACCCACATGGCACAGGGAGAATATGTAAACTCTACTCCAAGAGGTTGAAACCTTCAACAGGCGTTAACCACTGCACCACCACAGAAACACTTGCAGTGTTGACTTACGGTGTAATGCAGTGAGCAGCTGTCAGCACCCATTCGTTGGTGATTAAGGACCCTCCACAGAAAAAAGAGCCATCTTTGGATAAAGATGCCTGCCAGGGCCAACTTCCAGGGGCTGCATCTTCACCTCCTACGATTCTAGGATTTTTAATAACCCTGCCACATGCTGAGAGAATAAGACACAACAGTTAAATACTGACTATGTTGATAAGCCACAGCATTATAACCATTCACACGTTCAGTGAGTAACATCTCATGAAGAGTTCTGATGGGAGATGATACATGTTGATGTTATTTTTAGATGTAAAGTCATAAAAACATTGTTGCACATGAACCACACTCAACCACAGAAAAGGTATTTTGTGACATTTTAGTGCAAAGTTGTTCAGGGAAAACTTCAAAGAACATAAGAGAGCTAGAGATTAATAATAAGCAATGATTAAATGCACAGTGCTTTACAAACACATGGTGAGTGAAAAAAGGTTAGGGAAGAAGAAACAGTCAAAAAAAATCAAGTGTTAAGTCTAATCTTAAAAGTAGAGAGGATGTCGGTCTCCTCAGTCAAAACTGGGAGCAGGTGCCACCAAGGAAGACTCTGCCTCTTACTGATTATCAACAATACAGTAGTTTACTAATACCATTTACCCTGTGGATTTCAACAGATAAATGAAAAATAAAATCTTGACAGATACCCAGCTCAGATGTTCAATTGGCACTCCCATTGGTGTCGGTTTAAATATAATTTTAAAAAAAAGGTTAAGTATGAAAAACTTTCAGAATTGTTCTTGGATGCTTACCAGGCTGCTGTGAATGAACATCTAAAAATTGGAACACAAAGACAAATATATCAAAATAGAGGTAATGCACATCATGACTAGTCCATAGTGAATAAGTATTTTTATTCAATTGCAACTAATATGAAATGACTCTAATGTTTAAAACATAATAATAATGATAATAATAATAATTAGTATTAAAATAATTAGTATAATAACATTCTATTCCATATAATTTAGAAGAGAAAATAAAGAAAGAAAAAAATAAGAAGAGCAGAATTTAAGGATGTCAAAAAATTCTTTCCCATCCTGCAGAATGCTACAGGCAGGATGCATTTCATACTATCCAGATAGAATTTTTTTTATTATAAAATTCTTTAGTATCTGTAATTAAACTTTCCACACTTCATTTGAAAGAAGTAATGGGAAAGATTTTAATACTACAAACAGAAATACAATTTTCTCTCTCACCTTCGCCAAAAAGAATGATCATCACAGAGAAAAAGCACAAGAACCGTTGGAGGGCCATTGTTGACTACGCTGGCTTTAATTTGACTTCAACTGTTAAATACTATAAATCTTGTGTTCAGCTCCACCCACAAGCTCACACAACCAGACCTGATTCCCTTCACCGACCACTGAAATAACAATAGTAACAAAAGGTAAAGCAACAAGTCAAACAAGTTGGCCTTTGTCTTGTTTGAGGAACTGTTCAAAGGCTGCACATATTCTTTGAAATACGCACTGGGATTCAAAGAAATATTATGTAAAAGAAGAAACTATTCTATAGTTCTTGGTATATTTTGCCATGCGGTTGGAGGTTGGCATGACTATAAAATCATCTTAACATTGTCACGGAGAATGTGGAAACATTCAAGGGGGCCGAATACTTTTGCAAGCCACTGTACATGGTTCTCACCTTGAAGCATGGAGGAGAAGGTGTGATAGCATGGTGGTGCTCTGCTGGAGACACTGTTAGGGATTTATTCAAAATTGAAGGCACACTGAACCAGCTTGGCTACCACAGCATCCTGCAGTACTTTGCCATACTGGTGCTCTTGATTGATCTTTATTATTTATTAATTTTTTACTTTTAAGTTATTACAATCGGAACAGACATGACCGGGGATAGGAAAGGGAAAGACGTAGAAAAGAGAAGTTCAAGAAAAGGACAGGGAAAGAAAACAGAGGGGAAGAGGGACAGTGAGAAAAGATCCATTTAATCGCCTTGGCACTTCAATGTTAATGTTAGAACTGATGTTACGAATGCTGTTAAATGTATAATGTTGGTGTAGCAATGGCATGTTTATGAGGAATAAAAACGGTTGCAGAAAAGCTCAACAAAAAGTGTAGTTTAATTACAGATTGAAACATTTTCCTTCGGCCTGTCAATTACCACGCTGTCTTCATCAACAAGCACTGGTGACTGCCTGCTGTACATGTGTCAACAGTCCCAGAGGAGAAAGTGAGTGATCCTTCAGGGCCAAAGTGGACAACTGGTAAATACAAAGAAAAGCAGAAAAGTTGACATATGTCACTTAAGAGTGAGAATTGATCAAAAGAAGGAGGTTGTGATTGATTGGAGCATAATTCACAGCTGTTAGACTTTCAGAAATCTGTTGACTCCTCTCAATCAAATAGGCTGTGATACAGGGATGTTTTCTATGTTAGCGATGGAATATTTGCAATGGTGTTTAATTCATCCAAGAGCTGCGTTTTTTTTCTCTTATTTTAACCCTCCAGTTTTGAATCATATTTCTTTTATTTGTTTTATTTTTGTTTTTATATGACACAATTTAAAAAAAAAATTGTACCAAAAAGCCATTTTTAAGAGCTATAATACTTAAGTTTATGATGCACAGTAACCTTTCTGAGAGAGTGTAACAAACCAACAATAAAAACATTAATATTCTTTTATCTTGTCAATGTGAACCTAGACATGACTGAAGTAAGAGTCCAGATGTTGCTAACCATGTTTTGTTGATGTTGTGATGGCATCCTGAGGAATGTAAAATGCTGTGTTGTAGCACAATTTTTCTAACAATATACCTTTCACGTTTGAACAATATATCACGTTATTACAATATACATAATTATCACGTTCATACAATATAAATTATTGTTTTTTAGGTAACAATTAGGTATATTGCACGAATATGAAAAGTATATTGTTAGAACAATAAACTTTTCACGTTCTGACGTGATGTAGCTCTATTTTTCTTTTGCCTGGGTGGCAGCTCTACGCTTACGTACTTGGATGAGCTTGCCTCATCCTACAAGTTGTGCCTCCATCTCTTGTGTCCAGATCACACGCTGCACTGCCGTGCTGCTCCACCTTTTCTCTTTCATTTCTGTGTTTGTGTGTGCGCAGTGTGAGAGGCTGCGTTGAGGGGCGACAGGATTTCAAACAGGTTAGATTATCATGCGACCATACAATTGATGATTGGGAGCTGGTCGTGAGGTGTTAACTACTTTTCGTTACCCCATGTATACTACACGATGCACACATGATTAAGGCAAAACACGGGCCGATCCCCAAAACGGTTGCGCGACTGAAAAATCGGCTCAAAATGGGCCAAAAATCGCACAGTGTATGGCCAGCTTTTGGAGGCTAGCTCCAAACAAACATCTGCAGCTTGGCAGTGTATACAGCACTATAATGACCAGACCTAATTCTTTTGAAAACCATACATCTTTCCACAGGTCCCCACTTCATCAGAGATCACCTAGACTCAGAGCTGGATGAGGCCAGCACAGACAGCAGCCTAACCGACGAAGATGATGGATCCATGGGGTCAGGAAACCCAGAAGCAGAGGAACTGGAGAGGTACCTTTCATGTCCATTCACTGGAGGTGTGGATCTATTGCATGGCTTTCCTTACACCAAGAAGCTGTCGATCAAAGTCAATACAGCTCTTCCTGCATCTGGAGCTTGTGAAGGACTTCTCAGTCATGCAGGACTCCTGTTCACTGCTGAACAGTTACAGCTTCACAGCAAGAACCTTGAGAGCAAACTGCTGCTGAAGCTTAACCATCACTTCACTGAGTGAAGAAATGGCACATTTTTGCTAAATATGCAGAAATAGATGCACACCCATACAATTTATGGTAAACTGAGCTGCCTTGTATGAACATATGTTGAAGCTGCCTCGTTCTGTTTTCTCTGAGGCTGCTGTGCCATTTGGAGCAAAAATGAATATAAAGTTTACAGCATATCTTGTCACTGGAAATTGTTTGCACTGTTTATATGTTTATATTATTTACTGTAGGTATTGGTGAAAAAAGCTTTATGTTGTGAAAACTGAAATCTGGAAATTAAAATTGTTGTGCCTTATTTTGTTGATCTTTTTACATATATTCCTTTTGAAAATGGTAAAATTTGTATATTTATTTATTTTTGTTTGTCTGATAACATTTATTTAAAAAACAAATCTGACATTTCAAACAGTTACTCGCTACTTGAGTAGTCTTTTCGCCAAGTACTTTTTTACTCTTACTTGAGTAATTTTTTTGATGACTACTTTTCACTTTTACTTGAGTAATAATATTTTAAAGTAATGCTACTCTTACTTGAGTACATTTTTTGGTTATTCGACTCAGCTTGGTAATTAGTTAGATTACTCGTTACTGAAAAAAGTAACGCCGTTTGTAACGCTGTTATTCTCATCACTGTTGCTTGATGGGATCGTGAATAACATCCCTTGTATGTGCTTTTGTGCTTGAGATCAAAGCAAAGTATTCAAAAAAACAAACTCTGGCGTATAATTCAATCAACAAATTGACTTTTCATTATCACACTGTAACACCATGTTTTTTTTTCCTGTCTTACAATAGAAGTTTTCATTGGCAACCACTTAAACTCTCAACGCATGCATGTTTCCTTGTACTGATCAAAAGCAACAAGTCATTCTGGTTGACTATCCACATCATGTCTAAAGGAGGGTAACACCTAAAGTTATGTTGCACAATAAGTTTCCAAGCACGCTAATGTAAAACACAATGTGAGGTCACTGCTACCTGGTAAAAAAAAACAAAAAATACTTGTTTAACCTGTCAAGCTGCTCACAGTGGAGGACAAAAAGGTTTAGCAGGAAAGTTCAAGCTTGTGAATAATAGTCCTCCCAACCCATCAACAAATACTATTTATTTACATAACTCCATTCTTCTTCACAGACACCCCCCTCCCCTAATTTGTGATTTTGAGTGAACAGATCTAATTCAATAGAGGAAACCTTTACATGTTCAAAATAAATCATGTTACTTTACTTAACATTAATCTTCTGTATTTTAACTGATTGTAACATGTTGGATTATCCTCTCAATCAGAGAGACTGATCTGCCACCACGTACTCATGCCAGGGAATCAAACACTCCCATCCAGACACCAGTGTTTTTGAGTGAACAGGTCTGTTAGATATAAAGAACCTGTACATGTTCCCATCAAAATACATCATATTACTTTACTTATCATTGCCTTCTGTATTTTAACGGATTTTCACATGTCGGAATTAGCACAAAGCATCCCAAAGCATCCCATTTTGGTCAGTAGTTGTAGTCCACACTGGAGGTGGGAAGGACTCCAGGAGTCACAAGTCAGCCAGCCAGGACGCTGTGGGTCACTCTGTTTTCAGTTGTTTGTTTAGCTTTACCTACTTCCTAGCTTTGTTTTTAATTTCTGGTCAGGTTTAGACATAAACTACTTTATATAGAACATAAACTGAAGGAGTTCACATCATTTTAAAATACCTGTGCAGTGAAGCACTGTAAGGGTCATTCATTTAGGATTTTTATTTGTTGCCCACCTCAATTTTGGTGGGTCTATTATGATGTGTTCTTTTGTAATCCTAGAGGAAAGGGTCCCCACAAATTAAGACAAATCCAAGATTACAATACCCCCTAAAGGACACAAAGGGGGGCACTGAGTGGTCTAAGTATAAAAATGATAGGTGTCATATGCAGTGGAATTCACAGTCCGTAGAGCTCAGTCCAGCTGAAAATTTGGACAGATGAGTTGTAGAGTGACTATAAATCTATAGTAAGAAAACTTGAGGTTGTGCTTGTGGCCTTAATGACTTGCTTTATGTTGTTTTTTAATTAAATGTGTATATTCCCAGCTTTACAAACCATAAAGACAATACAAAAACAACACAAATTAAAAGAGCTCTCATCATAATGTCAGTAATGTATTCGTTACAGATGCTTTTTTAACCCAGGCATTCGTCTGACACATCAGCCTCTTCTGCTGATGAATCACATCTACAGCCACAGTCCATATTGTATCGCTAATCCAAATATTTCACAAGTGTAATTAGAAATGATAAAGAAAAGGCACAGTTCTATATAAGGCCCTTAACAGCTGCCTGTGGCACTTTTATTTTAAGGTGTTGGGTTTTTTTGTTGTTTATTGTGGACTTTATTATTTTCACTCTTTATCGTGCTGCTGTAACACAACAATTTCCCTTGTAGTATCAATAAAATATCTATTTGTCTATATATTTTGTGTTTGAGAGGTGCAGGATAAATATGTGGAGGTGATGGACAGAGAAGGAATTGTTTATTCAGTATTATGCTTAACTGTTAGGTAGTTAGACAATGCAAATGTTTACTGAGGTATACATCAAGTATAACTTTTTACTCTGCCTTGATGAAACCAGCCATTACATTGCCCCATGACACATCATCATACTTCTGCAGCTTTTGGCTCATTCAACTTAGCATGCAAATTTGCCTGGTCAATATATCGACAACCCTTTTACCCGTGCAAACAGCAGCCCCGCTGATAATCCTTAGGATAACACATGTATTTAGGGTGCAGTTTTGATTCTAAGTGCGTGTATGAGAGAGCTGTGAGGAAGAGAGTAGGTGGTTATTTGTTCTCCCCCAAGAAAATAAACTGTACCATCCATGAGCTGCAGAAGCTTGCAAACTGAAGCTGACTTCAAGGGAAATAGATATAACAGTTTTTCCTCCTACATGAAAAAGTAATTTTTGTTTTTCACCCTTTAGGTCCAAGTTCAGGGCAGCACGGTGGCACGGTGGTTAGCACTGTTGCCGCACAGCAAGAAGGTCCTGAGTTCAATTCCAACACCAGGCCGGGGTCTTTCTGTGTGGAGTTTGCATGTTCTCCCCGTGTTTGCGTGGGTTCTCTCCGGGTACTCCGGCTTCCTCCCACCGTCCAAAGACATGCAGCTTGTGGGGATAGGTTAATTGGATAATTCAAATTGTCACTAGGTATGAATGTGAGTGCGAATGGTTGTCTGTCCCTGTGTGTTGGCCCTGCGACAGACTGGCGACCTGTCCAGGGTGTACCCTGCCTTTCGCCCTATGACAGCTGGGATAGGCTCCAGCGCCCCCCGCTACCCTGAAAAGGATAAGCGGAAGCGAATGGATGGATGGATGGAGGTCCAAGTTCAAACCAACACAGCATAGATGTCTCTATCAGCTACTGTATTAAAGATGTAATTTCAGACAATACAAGTTTTTTTTTCATTCACTTTGTTTCTTCATAAGTTTTAATTCTGCAAAGACCAGATGCCTTGTAGTCTTACTTATAAGTGCCATGAAAAAAAAAAAAATCATGACATGTCCCAAATTGTTTTACGATGCTGGAGACATGAAGAGGTGATCCTTTTTAGACAGACACATACCTGCCTAATAATCAGATAGAATAAACCTATTTGTAAATCATGCTATTTCAACAAAT
Source organism: Haplochromis burtoni (assembly GCF_018398535.1). Classification (NCBI taxonomy): domain Eukaryota; kingdom Metazoa; phylum Chordata; class Actinopteri; order Cichliformes; family Cichlidae; genus Haplochromis; species Haplochromis burtoni. Next base: position 12,073 of record NW_024584395.1, read on the forward strand.
GACTGAAACAGGATAGGTCACCACAGACTAGTGTAAAAACTGAAATACAAAACAATTTTGAAATGTGTATTATTGGTATATAACAAGATCCTCTCCGGGTTGCTCTTGGATGTCTGAACAAAGGACAACAAATGGCTGGACTGCACACAAATGCTTTGTCATACAGAAAAAAAATATAAAAGGTGGGGTATTCATTATTTTGCAATCCTTGTTTGTCACATACCTACGTTACTTTTATCTCCACCCTTTATTTTCTCTTTCTTTGTGGATCACCTGTTACTGATTATCCCATCAGTCCGCACTTGATACCTAACTTCTTCCCTTTGTTCTCAGCTACATTGTCTTGTCTTTTTCCGCTAAGGTCAAGCTTTCAACCTTTTTCCTTGCAGAAGTTTTGCCTCCTTTCTTATTTAGCTTTTGTTCTTATGTTGACTATGTTTACTAGTGATGTAACCTGTGTTTTTGGGCCGTTGTCCTTTGTCTTCCACTGTGTTTTTCTAAATCGTCTTGTGTCTTGTGTGTGGCTTCCATACATACAATAGCATAAGTAGCATAATGCAACTATTTTCCTCTTTACTCACAAAGCTTCAGATGTTTCGGGAGCTTTTCTGAGAAGAGGAAGTTGACATATGCCACGAAAAAGCTGGTGGGGCATGTTTCTGGAGTTAAAATATGTGGTTGTACCTGTAATACATTGGAACTGAGGTGTGTGTTGGTATGTTAATCCATAAACCTGACAAAACAACAATAAGCTTGTAAGCAGAAGGTTAAACTGTTGTTTGCCAAGTCTGTCTGTTTTTGTTTCACTGTCTTGCACAGATGACTAATGTAGACCAGAGTACATATGCGTGTTTATCCAAGTACACAGTTACTCGGTGGTATTAAAAAGCTCAAGTACTTCACTTAAATGCTAATTTTACTACTTAAGCAGCAATAAATGTATTCTACATCCTGATTCAAAGCGTGTATTATAAAAGTCAAGTCTTTTATGCAAATATTCAAATATGCAAATATCAACATGTGTGATATATACAGAAACCTCAGCTAAATGCTCGTATAAACCATTTCAATAACCACCAAATGCAACACAGACAAGCAATACTTAAAAGAGCAACTACGTAATTGCACAAAAGTCCGCTTAACACACGCAACTGAGACAAAAAATATCTAGACTTCATGTAGCGATGTAAACAATTAGCTAAGCTAGCTAACTGTTAAGCTAACACCAAGTTTCACCATGCTCCGACTAAAATTCACTGAACCAGCCGAAAAAGAAGACCACAACAATACAAGCGGAGAAAATGCGGTAAGACAGAAATCTGCATACGAGCTGCTGTACCTCCTGATAATGGCAGAACCAACACAATGCATTAGAGCCACTTCTGTCAACAATCGCAATTTCAGGCCCAGTTACAGACACGTGACTGGATTACACCGCGTGTTGTAAATTTGGGGCCATGTGGTGTCTGGCCTTGCAGCTTCTGCTTGGTTGAAGTGATGAGAATCCAGAATCATTACCATGATTTTACTGCCTCAAACGATTAAAAAGGGGTGTCAATCGGCCAATAGAAGCCAAAGCTACAGCCCTGAAGAGGTTAGAGTGCCAGAGGCTATGTATACAGGAGACTGTGAATGTTTGGTTAATTCTCAAAAAAAGTAAAAAAAAAAAAAAAAAAAAACCCAACAAAACCAAGCATTTTAGGCATGTTAATTAAATTGAATCATTTCTGCTATTTAATACCTAAAAAAATGTGAACAAACTGCTGGTCTGACCCATCATGAAAGCAACAGTAAATGTCATCGTTTGGGGCTCCATTTCAGCATGACCATGATCTCAAGCACACTTCCACTGCAATGAAAGCATTTGTCAATCAAACACTATCAGTCATGGATTGGTCTTTCCAGAGCACAGACCTCAGGAATACTGAGGCAGCGTGGGATCATCATGACAGAGAACAGAACAAAGGGTAGCAACATCCAAAGAGGAGCTTTGGATGTCCTTCAAGAAGCCTGGAGAACTATTCCTGATGACGACTTAAAGAAATGACAAATTTAGACTGTGTTGAAGAATAAAGGTGGTCATACAAATAATAACTTTTAAGCTCATTAGAATTGTCCAAACTCTGTTTTTATCTTTTATACTTAATTTGATCTATTAATTGTTATATTTTCCTTATTTTGTGAGATTTAACAAAGAGTGCAATATGTCTGTGAAGGTTCTCAGTCATCCAGGTCATCGTAGTCAAAGGAGCTTGCAAAGAAAAGCGTCTGGACTTCTTTAAGT
>NW_024584395.1:14879-17356 GCF_018398535.1 Haplochromis burtoni
GAGGTGAAACATCTTCAAGTAACTTAAAGAAGTCCAGACTCTTTTCTTTGCAAAGAGTGCAGAAATTCACCACAGGTATCCTTTGACCATTGAAATCCAGCCAGACAGAGATCAAACATTTGCTTCCCTTCTCTGTTCAGATATTTGAATTTCTCTTTGCTTTCTGTCATGCACACGTGTGCTCCCGGCAGACCAGTTCTTGCTGTGAATGGAAAAGCCAAAGCGACCACTATCCGTCATGGCTCTCTTTTCACTCTTTCTTCTGCTCTTCACTCACCCCCGTTCTGTTAACCGTGAGGGCTGGTGGGCTGGGAGGAGGTGCTGGCCGTCAGATTGGGGTCTGGGATGCGGGGCCTCCCTGCTACTGCAGATAAGGAGGTGGTCTTCCTCCACACCAGAGAGAAGGGTTATAGCTCCTGGGTCCGGGTATGGTTTGCCCCTCTGGGGGCAGGGGTACCCGGACCTGGGATATAGAGTATGTTTGGAGAGTGTGAATGTGTGTACAGTGTCTATTTGTGTCTGTCTCCACGTTGGGTGAGTGTTGAGTATTTGTTTGTGTATATGGGGTGGGAATGCACGTTTGTGTCTGCGTGCGCCTGTTCGTCTGTGTCTATATGTCAGCTTGGGTCTCAGACTTCACCTCTCTGGGAACAGCTCAGGCTCTTCGAGGTATGGAGGCCTATCTCCCCTCATCACACTCCCTGCTGGTGGCTGATGCCCTCAGACATTGGTGTGTTGGTGGTTCTTGGTGTCTGGGGCTGGGCGCTCATGTATGTACCGGCTCACTCCTGGTGGCCGATTGGCGGGGCCTGGCGCCTGTGGCCCGGCTGGGCCCCTTCCGAGGGGTGGGGTGTCCTCAGCCTCTGGGCCTGAGGCCCGGTTCACTCTGGTACAGCTGGCTGCTGGCAGAGCCCGCGGGCACGGCACTGAAACCCCCCCGGCTTCTGCTCCGTGGCTGCTGGGTGACCTCTCGTTTGGGGCTCTCCTCAGCTCTTCCCAGGAGGGTGGCCCAGTTGCCCCTTTGGTGGTCCTCCTTGGGTCCTCGTATTCTGGGGCCTCTGGATGTCTGGGGCCTGGATCTCGTCCATACCTGCTACATGTGTCACACAGTGGAAATTTGTGTTTTTAAGTTTTATCAATCTGTGTATTGGTACATAGTGTTGATTTTATTTGCATGATTTTATTGTGATCTTTATATTGCATGTTTGTTTATTGATATTGATATTGTATGGTTTTATCCTCATATTTATATTATGTGTGTTAATGTTGTTGTACCATATTCCTTTAATCCAGTGTGGACTAAACAGACAATTATAGGCACCTGTGAGGTGGGGGCGTTCCCCAAGGTGGCCTATCAGCCGCCAGATTGACCTGTTAAAGGGGATAGTGAGCGCAGAGACAAGAGAAGCGACGCATGAAAGGTGAGCAGGAGAAAAAGGAACGCGTGTAAGCCCGCACGTGTGTTGAAGGAACTGCTGCCTGACTGTGGGGTGCCACGAGTCGTTCGGCGACCCAGTCCCAACGGCAGGAACAGCGGGTGGCGATGGCCACAATTCACAACATGGCAGGGATGCCCTTCTGCCTGCATCCGACGGTGAGACGAGGGAGGCCGTGTTCAGGTGTGGAGTGGAGCGGGACTGTGCGGCGACGCGCTGTCAGGAGGAGACAGGTCTGCGACAGGAGCCCCCTCCTTGTTCTTCTGGCCTACGTGGTTTCCATCCCGGAAGAGGAATTCCTCTCCTGTTTCAGATAAGGACCATTCGCCCATGTGTGGCTGGACTGTGGGATTATGGGACTGTGGGAGGGTAATTTTAGCATATGGGAACCATTTTTTTAGCTTTGTTTTAATAGTGTACGGTTATTCCTGCCGGCAGGGCTTTTAGCGGGTTGTGAACATTATTTTTATTGTATAGCGGGGATTTTAACTTGTATTTGCGATTCTGGCTGCGTTTTTATGGAAATAAATGGTGTGTGTTTGAAGCCAGCTTAGTTTCTGTGCCCTGAGCGCTGACCCGCTCACTCCCCTTTTCGCTTGTATGTATACAGACGTGGTGGTGAAGATTTAGGTCCACCAGTCTTAGCGGCTACACATGCCCTGGGGGACTGAACTATGACTCCCCACACTCCCTAGCAGATTGTTACATGGAGAAACCTTTTAAATGCAAGCGTGCTGATCCACACAGGTGTACACACGGGTGTTCACAGACACAAACTACACCTTTCTTGGCTGCTGCCTCAAAGCACATTGTGCGCTGTTGATCTTGTGTGCTGCACAATAACATTTGATCTTTAGTATCTACTGTTATCTACTGTTAGCTAGTTTATTGTGATTGTGTTGTATTTGTTATGTTGCTCTTTTTTGTTTGTTTTCTCTTCTCTTTTTTTCTTCTCCAAATTCAAATTCAAATTCAAATTTTATTTGTTACGTACACAGTCATACACAGTACGATATGTAGTGAAATGCTTGGACAACTGCT
>NW_024584396.1:0-14559 GCF_018398535.1 Haplochromis burtoni
TTTACATTACTTTGACTCATACATACATGTGGGACGCAGGTCCCGCAGCTCTTGAATTATGTCTGTGAAGAACAAACATATTTTCACAATAAACATGATTAGAAAGGGTCTCAAAACTGAAATCACCAGTCACTACTTAATGTTAGATCCATATATATTATTAAAATATTTACATTACTTTGACTCACCCATCAATTTGAGATGCAGGTCCTGCAGCTTTTGCTCTCTCGCTGTGAAAAACAAACATATTTTCACAATGAACATGATTAGAAAGGGTCTCAAAACTGAATTCACTACTTACTTTACTTTGACTCACCAATAGATGTGGAATTGATGAGGCCCATCTCGCTCTCTCACTATAAAGTACAAACACATTTCCACAATGAACATGATTAGAAACTGAATTCACTGATCTCTGATTGCTGATTACATACATAAAAATAAAATATTTATCATTAAACACGAGAACAATTTAAACATACTTGTTGAGGAAGAATTTACCACAAAAAAGTAGTTAAACTTACTGATGTCCTCCTTAGAAAGGACGTGTTATTTATTTATTTATTTATTTATTTTTTAAACTTTTTATTTATTTATGAACATTTTTATGCAGAAAAAGAAACAAAAAAGACAAAATATTATGAGGTCATGGGAAGACAATATATGCCTGTGCATACAGCTGCACATCCACACATACATACTGTATATTAATACTTTGGTATTGCAAGTTCTATGCATTAAAGAGTGCTGCCACAATTTGTAAAGCCCAGCCATTTTCTCCAACGTCATAAATATCCCCCTCACAAGATGAAGGTCTGAAGTCAGGTGATGGGGGCTGGTAAGAGGCCATAAAACTGGAGTGCTGAGAGGTCTGCAGCTTGGAAATAGCTGAGACCCATGTTGACGAACAACAAAACCAACTGGTATGTGTGAATGTTTATTCTACGTACATTTGGACTCTGGTCCTATGGACAGTGATGGAAACAACTGGAAGAGACATTCATGACGCCCTGCAGAGTTTAAACCACTCTGCAGAGAGACATGTGATGTGCACACCCGGAGGAAGCACCACCAAGCTGAGATGTTTTTGAAAATGTTATCTTCTTATTTTCACTATTAAATTAACAATTTCTTTGTTTGCTCGTAGGATGCAGTTTGCCATGAGATGAGATCAATGAGGAATGGGATAACTGCTAATACATTTGTTGAACTGTGTACCTTTTCAGTAATTTAGGGTGATTTGACATATGCTGAGTATAAAAATGTTTGCATTGAACAACAATACAAATCTAACAGTCTCCTTCCCAAGTCTCCCTGAAGTCGCAGGGTGAAAGTCATACATTCCATCAATTTGATGTCTTCCACTATAGAGGTAAAAAGTATTATAGTGGGAGGGTCTTTACAAAGCCAGCGTTTTGTTATAGCCTTTTTCGCAGATGCCAAGAGAATTCTTAGGAGATAAACATCATCTGTAACTAAATCTTCTGCAAAATATCCCAGATACAATGATGCAAATGTACAAGTCACATTGAATCCCAGTACCTTTGTGATTATTTTTACAACTTCCATCCAGAAGGGTCGTATGGATGGGCAGGACCAGAATATGTGTCCGTGGTCTGCCATGACTTCCCCACAGTTTCTCCAACAAAGCGCAGGTGTAGCACTGAATTTAGACTTTTGTTTAGGTGTTATAAAAAGCGTATAATGTTCTTCCAACAAAAGTCCCGACACATGTTGGAGTTAATTGTGGTAAACTGTGTTTCCCAAATCTGTGTCCACCCATCTTCTGTAATCTCAATGTCCATTTCTTTTTCCCATTTCTGTTTTATGTAAATTGTTGAGTCCCTTTTGAGCTTAGTCATACATTTGTACAGTTTACTTATCAGGGCTTTGTTACTCCCGGAGTCATAAGCGTCAATGAAGATGTTAACAATCAAGAAGTCTCCAGGGACACAGCTGTTTATTCTTTTGCCAATATAGTCACGGAGTTGCAAGTATCGGAAAAAGTCTTGTTTCTCGAGGTCGTAAGTCTTGCATAAGGTATCAAAAGCCATAATTTTAGATTTTACGATAACTGAACACACAGCAGTAATTCAATGCCATACCCATTGTCTAAATCTACTGTTGTGGGAGGCAGGTAAAAAAATCAGGTTCGTACACTGGCCACCTCAGAAGTTTTATCTCTTCCTGAAGTTGTGCCTGCTTGACCACTCCCCTCCATATTTTTAATGTAAAACTGACCCATTGGCTGGTTGTCAAGATATTGTCCAACTCAGAAGCTGCGTGACCAAGTCTAGACTGGATCGGTGTGTCCGAGAGAGACATCTCAATCGCCTTCCACCTTGCACAAAAGGATGGGTTACACCAACACACCAAAGACCTCAGCTGAGCAGACAAGTAGTAATCCCTTAATGAAGGTAGAGCCAAGCCCCCTTTTTCCTTCGGCAACTGCAAAGTAGAAAACTTTACCCGTAGTCTTTTGTTAAGCCAAATGAATCTCGAAATCTGTTTATTCCATTCCCTGAACTGCTTCTCTGGAATTGGAATAGGTAAAGCAAGGAAGAGATAGAGTAATTTAGGAAGAATGCTCATTTTAATTATCTGTATCCTGTTGCCAAAGTCAAGAGGGAGCAGGCTCCAAATGTTGAAGTCCCTGTATATTTCTCTATTAGTACGACTGTAATTAATATCATACAGTTGTGTTAGGTCTTTAGGCAGGAACACTCCTAAATATTTGATAGTGGTTGCCTTCCATTTAAATTTGAATTTTGACAATAGTGTCTGGTCTGGAGAGAAATTAAATGTCAGAACCTGTGTTTTTTTACATTAAGAACATACCCTGAATATAAGCCATATGTTTCTAACATCTTCATTAATACTGGTACACCTGAGCTGGGATCTGTGATTGTTACCAAGACATCGTCTGCATATAGACATACCTTGTACTCGCCCCCTCCTATTACAATCCCTTTCAACGATGTTTCCTGATGTATAGCCTGGGCTAAGGGTTCGATAAACAAATTGAAGAGATAGGGGCTTGCTGGGCACCCCTGCCTGCATCCGCGTTCTAAAAATATGGTATTGGAGAGACTACCGTTAATTTTTATTCTGGCAGTAGGGAGAGAATAAAGAGCTTGGAAACATTTTATAAATTCACTACAGAAACCAAATCTTTTCATCACTAGAAAGAGAAAGTCCCAATTCACTGAATCATAAGCTTTTTCAGCATCTAAGCTAAGAATAATTGAGCTATTTTTCCTATTATTAATGTGTTCGATGATATGTAAAGCTCTCCTAATATTATCATGGGTTTGTCTATTTTTCAAGAAACCCGTTTGGTCTTCATCAATTAATGAAGGCATTACAGCATCCATTCTTTTTACCAAAATAGTTGTGTATAGTTTGTAATCTGAGTTCAGAACACTTATTGGCCTATAAGATTTGCAATTTATTCTATCCTGTCCCCCCTTTGGCAAAACAGATACGAAGGCCTCCTTCCAGGAGGGAGGTACCAGTCCTCCTTTCAAGATATAATTAAAACTGGTTTCCAACAAGGGTAGAAGGCTTTCCCTCATGGTTTTGTACCATTCAGCAGGGAACCCGTTGGTACCTGGTGACTTATTGGAATTAAGGCTAGAAATAGCTTTAATTATTTCCTCCTGAGATATTAAAGACGTTAACCTATTATTTGCTTCCCGACCAATTGTAGGCAGGTGTAAAGAGTTCAAAAAATCAGTTACCTTATTTACATCACCCTGGATAGACTGGCTATATAACGATTTTTAATACGTTTCAAATGCTCTTTGAATTTTGTCCAAGTCAGTTACGACTTTATTATTAACTGGGTCTCTTATAAATAGTATTTTCAGCTTGCTGTTTTCTAATCCGCCATGCTAACCGCTTCGCAGCTTTAGGTCCCCCCTCATAATATCTCTGTTTCATAAATCTTATGTTTTTCTCTACTTCTTCACCTAATATCTTATCTATTTCCTGCTTGATCTGTCTGATCTGGTGGGTTACTGTTGTATTTTTATCCTTCAGACCTGACTGTTCCAAGACCTTTAATCTATCCTGCAGTTGTAACAGGTCTTGTGACTTTTTCTTTTTAAGCATGGTTGACCACACAATTATTTTTCCTCTGAGGACAGCTTTAGCTGCATCCCACACGATACTGGGGTTTGTCTCTCCATTATCGTTGTCCTGCAGGTACAAGTTAAGGTCAGCTATCATTTGTTTCACAAAAGCGGGATCATTTAACATACCAGTATTTAGTCTCCACAAAGTTGTCCTCCGTTTCCCATCCAAATGTAATGTTATATAAATTCCACTGTGGTCAGAGAAATCTCTTGGACCTATTGTGCAGTCTTTTATCCTGTTTAAATCCCTATTAAACATAAAACAGTAATCTATCCTTGAGTACACTAAGTGTTGAGCAGAGTAAAAGGTAAACCCTGATGCTGACCCATGAATAGACCGCCACACATCAATAAGCCCTAATTCCGTTAACATTCCTTTAACTTGTTTCTCTCCAAACGTGCTTTTCCTGCCACTATTATTTGAGTCTAATTGGGGGTTTAACAGTAAATTCAAATCTCCTGCACAAATGAGAGTTCCCACAGTTTCCTTAAAGATCAAATCAAATATCTTTTGGAAGAAACTTGTGTTGCTTCCTGGGGGTGCATAGACATTTAATAGTGTGACAGCCTTGTGATCTATTTTGCCTTTTACTAAGACAAACCTACCTTCCTTATCGCTTATGTTAGATATATGATCAAATTTTATTTTGTTTGAGATCAGGATAGCCATTCCTCGTTTTTTCCCTGCCCTATACGATGAATAAAATGTGTGTCTGAAACCCTTTTTTTTTTTTTTAATTTCTCATGTTCTGCAATGCCTAGATGGGTTTCTTGCCAATATGCTATATCTACTGTCTCCTTTTTCAATTTGGCAATTATTTTGCTTCTTTTAATGGGACTATTCAGGCCATTTACATTTAGTGACAGCATTTTATAGAAATTATAAACCATCAATTGGACATGTGGAATACAACATAATCAACCCAGACCTCAAAACATTGCAACCAGAACTCACTGAACAGCGAACACACAAAACATTAACAAGGGCTTCCAATATAAAGGATATAAGACTGTCCTTTGATATTAAGGGGACTGGCCACACGGTGGGGCCCCTCATCACGACAAGAGGAGAATGAAAGAACAAAAAAACAAAAAAAAAAACCCAATAAAAAATAAGCAAAATTAGTTTCTTATCGCTACTAGGAGTAACTTGGTGGCTCTCTAACCATGTCCATAGGCACCAACCTAAAGAAGCATGAATTCTAAAAGGATACGAAAGTCATTGTTTACGCGGCCAGATTATCAAAACTCTACCGCCAGCTGTCTCACCACTATCCCGCCGTCAGCTGCTCACTTGTCTGCTGGTACTTTTTCTTGTTCCCTCCGGAATGCTTTGAGTTTTTCCCGGACCTGCTGTTGGAAGTTGCCCCCGCGCTGTGCTGTCTGCGTTTCCCACGGAAGTAACTGCCTTATCGTGTCCTCTGTCATCCTGTTGATTTGACTCCCCAAGGTGATCTTACCCACGGCTATTCCCCGCTTTCTTAGATCCTCAGCAGCTTGGGTCACGGTATTGTATAGGACACTGCCTGAGGCATAAAACACTTGCATCTTGCTAAGAGGTGTCTGAAAGCGTATCCCGCTGTCTTTCAGAGCCTTCTTAACGGGGATATATTCCCGTCTCCTTTTCTGCACTTCCAGGGAGTAGTCATGGTCAAAAAACACCCGTTTGTTTTGGATGTGTACCCCTTTATTCCATGCCGTGCGGAGAATCTCTTCTTTAACAGAGAACCGGAGGAAGCGGACTACTATTGAGCGTGGTGGGGCGTTTGGGGCGAGGGCACAGTCCTGGGCCCAGCTGGTCCTTGATCAGATTTTCAACAAAAGTGGTCACAGACGAGCCCTCCAAGTTTTCCGGTACACCGTAAATCCGAATGTTTTTGCGTCTAGCGCGCTCTCCATATCGGACACACCTTTTCCTGAAGGGCCCGTTGATTTTCCAACAGCTGCACAAGTGTGTCCTTAACGCCAATGTCCCAGCGTTCTGAGTCAGCCATGTTGTCTTCAACTTGCTTTAGCTGACCAGTTACCTCCTCTACCTGATCCGCAGTCTCGCGTATTCTTTGGTTCATTTCTTTAGAGAGTTCGTCCATTTGTTTCTTTATATCCTCCGTAAATTCTGTACGGAATTCTTTGAAGTCACTTCTCAGTTCGGTTCGTAGTGTAGCCATTTCGGCCATCAGTACACTACTTACAGCATCCCGAAGCCAGTCCAGACCTTCACCTCGGTCGCCATCTTGTCCCGATGCGAGGCTTGCCTCATTTGTCGCAGCTTCTTTCTCCATTTCACAATCAGGAATGTTTCGTAGCCCGTATCCTCCTTTTTTAGATTTATCCCCACTCATTATTGTGTCGAAGTATGGCCGTGTAACCCTAATACAGCTCTCGAGTTCGGGGAAATACACGGTTGGTGCCGGAGGTCACTTTTTATGCGGCCATACTGTGTTATGCGCCACCAGAAGTCCCCAGAAAGGACGTTTTATAACAGTTTAACACTTTACAACAATAGTCTCTCTAAAAAAAATATTTTAAGTCAATAATATAATTTCATATTTCAAAATTTAATATGGGCAACACGGTGGCACGGTGGTTAGCACTGTTGCCGCACAGCAAGAAGGTCCTGAGTTCAATTCCAACATCAGGCCGGGGTCTTTCTGTGTGGAGTTTGCATGTTCTCCCCGTGTTTGCGTGGGTTCCCTCCGGGTACTCCGGCTTCCTCCCACCATCCAAAGACATGCAAGCTTGTGGGGATAGGTTAATTGGATAATCCAAATTGCCACTAGGTGTGAATGTGCGAGTGAATGTGAGTGCGAATGGTTGTCTGTCCCTGTGTGTTGGCCCTGCGACAGACTGGCGACCTGTCCAGGGTGTACCCTGCCTCTCGCCCTATGACAGCTGGGATAGGCTCCAGCGCCCCCCGCGACCCTGAAAAGGATAAGCGGAAGCGAATGGATGGATGGATGGAAAATTTAAGTATGACTTTTCCGGAAAGGGAAACACTTTACGCTCTGGAATAAACTCTCGAGACTTCTGAACACAGTGAGCCAATGGCACTGATATGCAGGGTTTTGCAGTGTGTCTGGTCTCTCCACTCTCCACAGGAGGCCACACAGCGAATGATGGAGTACTGTTTCTGGCTGTGAAAATTTTGGTACCCAGTGATCAAATGACCAAGTTTTGTCATTTTATCGTCACTTTTGCCGATCAGCACAATAATAAAATCAAACACTGTGATAGAGAATTCAGCAACAGAAACACCAATCAGGCTGAAATCACAACACTTAAAATGAGAAGAACTCTACACTCATCTGTGCACTCAATTTGTAATGCTATTCAGGCCATTTGGTCAAAAGAATGTTTCCAATGTAGACTTAGATTAAAATCGAATTACCTACTGTTACAGGCATGGCCCTTTAAGGGTGAAGCCTGAAGGGAAATGTATTCGGGATGTGTGTAGCGGGACTGCCTGGTGTGGGTGTGTAGAGAGAGAGCGGAGAAGAGGAAAAGTAACGGTTAGCTACAGAAGAGACGGAAAGAAAATAAATAAAAGGAATATAATAACTCCCTCGACAGCCAGAGTTGTGTCGGCGATGCTCGCTGTGAGTAAACTGTTTCAGCCCACTGTACGCGGTGTTCGTGCCTTAGAGAAGAAATAAAAGTTCGGTGAAGCAGTTTCCTACGCCTCCTTCGATCTTTTTGCTAGCAGAGTTGACCTGTATAGTAAGCTGGTTGCCAGCTACGAGCCAGTTACGGAACCTTCAAGTAACTGCCAGAGGTTTCCTTACTACGGGGCAGCGGATCTGGCGCGTTAACACTACCTAGTGAATAAAATGTGTTCATGTAGAACTTTGTATGGAAATCGTGTTTTCACAGTTCAAAGCAGCAAGTGTGCCAAATATTCAAATTAATGAGAAAGTGTTACACATTTAAACAATCCACACATACTGCATGTTTTAATGATCAAATTCACACATTTTTTAAGAAAATGGAAGCATAGTAGATAAAAATCTAGGTCAAATGCTTTAACCAAATTAAAGTTACATTGGTTTATTAATGTTAATAAACATTTAAATAATTATTAAATGTTTCAGTTGTGTAGTGGTTTGAATTCATTTTGTCCACAACATCTAACAGCTGTGGGATCTGCTGTTTGTCCTGGAGGAAGATCTGTTATTCTCAACGGAGCATCTCACAGAGCTCCTTGATGTCCTGGTTCTCCTTTACAAAGTTAACAACAGCTGGATCTGTAGGATCTGAGTCCATAGTGAACAGAATCATGAAGTCATTGAGTCGAGAGCTGAATGTGTTCTGGATGGTCTCTAACTCTCCCTTGTCTTCATCAGAGAGGGGAGCCACAGGTAGGACCAGGATGAAGGCATGGACACCCTCAGGATCACAGCGGGAGATACACTAGAGTGATTCCTCTATCATTGCTTCCTGAGGTTCTCCATACAAGGCAGGCAGCTCCACCAGGGAAACCCAACGTCCACACACCTCTCCCTGATGTGTAACACACCCTGATGAGTTGGAAACTGAATGAAGCTCTGTATGACCTAAAATGGCCTTGGCTGCTGAAGTCTTCCCTGCTCCTCTCCTCCCACACAGAACCAGGATGACTGATGATTGATGATGGTGAGTTCAGGCTCCTGTGAATGGGGGTTGTATTCATCTGCAGTTTTCTCAATCCTCTCCATTAATAACCCATAGTTATCTTCAAAAAAGTTGTAATGTTTTCCTTCAACACGTTCTCACTCCCAAAGCAAACCATACCACGTTATGTGACAAAGCATCGGTATGCTACGCTTTTAGCCACCCAACATGTCCCTATGTTAAGCGTTCGGAAAAAGGAGGAAACATGGTAACCCTTTGTGCTGAATCTACACATGTACATTTATTTTACTTTCTCATCATGCATCGATTTGGAAAACACTATCTAATATGATTAAGGGTGTGGTTAAGGTTAGGGTTAGGGCTGGAATACATGGCTGGAATGTGTGTTACTGCGGGGAGCGTCATTCTATTGATTTCCATCAACAATCTGCCGTGTATCATAGGGACGCGGAAGGTTACCTTTCGCGTTCCCATGGGACGCCTCGAGACGTGGGCTGGAGGTGAAAGCAAAAGAAGTTGAGCTTATGCATCTCTGCATAAGGCTATGGAGCTGGATCTTTCTGACAACGTAATGTTACCTCTACCCCAGTGAGTAAAATTGTGAATAAACCTTCTGATACATTCTCTTCTGACCAGTTTGATGCAAGCAAGCAAATTGCTTTAGTGCCACCTTTCATAAAAAGTGAGGTTGACTCTTACTTTAATGCCTTGCATCGCAACCACTTTAAAATGGCCCAAGGATGTGTGGAGTTTGTTGTTGCAATGTAAATTGGTGGGGAAAGCACAAGAAGTTGACTGGATTATGAAATTGTGAAAGGCACTATTTTGACGGCTTATGAGCTAGTTCCTGAGGCATATCTCCAAAAGTTTCGGTCGTGTGAAAAATCTGCCAACCAAACACATGTAGAGTTTGGCAGGGAGAAATCTCTCCTGTTTGATAAGTGGTTAGCTGCAAGTAAAATGAAGGATTTTGCTCAGCTAAGAGAGTTGGTCCTGTTGGAAGAATTTAAAACGTGTCTTCCAGAAAATGTTGTTGTGCACCTCAATGAGCAAAAGGTGGATTCGTTGTCTAAAGCTGCTGTTCTCGCAGATGAGTTTGTGTTGACCCATCGCGCTACGTTTTCAGCTGTGCTCCGTGAATGTACTCCGTTGTCTAAATCTTCAAGGAGTTTAAGGGTTTCTCCTAAGCATCAAACGCACTGCCCATGTTCCCATGGGACACCTCGAGACGTGACAACTCATCGGTATGTTACATGTCGGGAATGAGAACGGGCTTCCCTCCACATTCTCTGAGATGTTTATTCAGAGAGAGCCTAATTTCATTCCTATATGTGACGATAACCATTGAGTGTTTAAAGCAGGGGTCGGCAACCTTTCTGATGATGAGTGCCATCTAAAATTTCCTCAGAAGTCAATGTGCCATATGATTGCATTAGCAAAAAATTTAATAACACTGTTACGGCCCTGGCCATAATGTGTCTTGGTGGCTGTTTTTTGTTCTGCCTGTCTGTGTCTTTAAGAGTGTCTGCAGGTCCCTGATTGGAGAAGGTGCCGGCTACTGATTGGTCCCCTGATCATGTTGTTGCTTTGAAAATCTGTCACCAGCAGTTGTCCCGGGGCAGCAACTGACAGCAGCAGCAGACCCATCCTTGGCCCCCAAACCCTGTGTTACTCGTGTGTGTGTTCCTGAGGATTACTGAGTTTCTGTATATAGTGTGTAGTTTAGATAAGAAAAATAAACTGGGCCAATGACATGACATGACATGTTTGTTAATACAAAGATACACATGTTAATGTGATCTCTGGTCTCCCACTCAGAGACTCAGGTCTCTGAGTTTCCAGCATTCAGACGTCTACAGTACCTGAGGACACTCTTCATGTGAGAGAAAATCTGCTCACACAGATATGTAGAGTCAAGTACTGTCAATGATGCCTCTGCAATGTTCTGAAGACAGTTAAACTTGTCAGGTAGTGATGTCCAGAAGGTGAAAATGCAAGCTCCATGAACATGCACAGCTGTGGATTCCAGCTGTGTTTGTAGTTTTGCAACCTTTGATCCCCACAGAGTCAAGCTTTTCAGTGATTTTTAGCCAATTACAAGTTGAATCTGATAGTTGGGGCTGTTAGCTAAGATAAAAATAAGAAGCAACACAACTAATATGTCTATGCGAGCTAATATAAGCGATGTGCACCGCTAGCCTGGCCATTTATTTTTCAATGCACCTTCTCAGATTAATTCACTGCGTGTCGTGCCCAGGGCTGGACTGGGATAAAAAAATCAGCCCGGGCATTTTGACTAGAAACCGGCCCACCAGGTATTAAAGCCATAAAGCTTTTGAATGAAAACAAACGCTGTTGTGACAGTGATGTACTCTGTCTTGTTGGTACATGTATGATGTCTATACGTTGTACATCAGATAAAAACTTTGGTTGTAAGATTAAGATAATTATTAAAGCTAGACATTTTAAATGAGAATAAGAAAGAAAAGTATTTCTTTTGCTCCCCTTTCCCTGTTAATGCTGTCACGGTCCCGGTTCCAGGGACACGGGGTCCGTGAGCAGTGTGGACTACTCTTGTAGTTATTATTATTATTGTTATTGTTTAATTTAATTTATTTTATTTAGGACAGTGCATGTTAATGAACATAAATGTAAAAAAAAATTACATGAATGTAAACATACCAGATACATACCAGCCAAGGGCTAATTTCCATCTGTTGTCCTTAAGCATAAAAAATAGACTCCTCAGATTGAAGCTCCAGTAGTCCTGTCTGAGCTTTCTTTATGCCTAATAAACTGCTTTAGTGGTGGTGGAGCAAGGGATTGTAAGACTTTATATATTAAACACACTCTTTTAAGTTTCACTAAGTTATTGAAGTTCAGTAATTTATGTTTTTTCAACACATGACAGTGGTGGTGGGAAGTCGGTTTTTTGTCAAGTAGTTTTAAACTTCTTTTATAAATGTTTTCAATAGTTTTAAGTGTTGTTGGACAAGCAAGTGACCAGGATGTCAAACAATAGTCCATATGAGAGATGATCATTGAGTAAAAATACGTTTTTGCAACATTCATATTTAAATTATTACGTATATGATTAAAATTTCGATTATTAAATTTAAGTACCTGGGACACTTTATTTATGTGACTCTTGAAGGATAATGTTGGGTCTAGAATGACCCCAAGATATTTAAATTCTGGAGCTAATTCAAGCTCTACTCCATCCAGGAATATGTTTGACTGCGTCAAGTTTAAGGGGTGTTTTGAAAAATACATACCGACAGTTTTTGAGGTGTTCAACATTAGGCATGAGTCCTCCAGCCAGCTATGCATTAATGCTAAAGCAGCTGTAAGATCTTTTGCCACCTGCTGGACACTATTTGCTTGCGTATATATAACTGCATCATCCGCATACATTTGAGTAAATATATTTGGACAGACTTCAGGTAAGTTATTGATAAAAAGAGAGAACAATAAACAGATCCTTGAGGAACCCCTGTATCACAGTCTAAATATGGAGATTTAACCCCATCCAACACCACACACTGTTTCCTGTGTGAGAGATATGAGGCAAACCACTGAAGAGCCTGACTGGAGATATTAAACTGAGTCAATCTGGACAACAATATCTGATGGTTTACAGAGTCGAAAGCCTTCTTCAGATCTAAAAATACTTTATTGTTAACAATCCAGCCAGATGGACCCAGCGGACTTTCCGGAGAGGTTCAGGAGGGAGGTGACAGACAAAGTAAATCGTCTGTGTGACCTGTGGCTGGAAGCGCACGCGGAGGATTTACGTCGCGCTTTGGAGAAGCGGTTGCAGGAAACATTGACTTGTTTTCCCTGGGTGTTGGACAATCTTTTTCCAATTGTGGCGGATTTCCTGCTCAACACCCTTCACCTCCACTCTCCGATCCAGGCTGCCCCCCCACTCTGCCAGCCTGAGGATCTTCAGTATGACACGCCGGCCCCGGCATCGTTTAAGAAGCGCCGCTCGCGCCGCCGGCGTGCCTCACCGCAGCCGGATTCTCGGACTTTCCTTCAGCGGGCTGTGGTGAGTAATATGGACAATTTTTCTTTACACATCCCATCGGTGAATTCCACCACGGACTGTGTCTATGCTAATCTTGTAGCCGAAGCACAGCCTGTAGCCCTAGCCGCCCAATCCATAGCCAAGCGGTCTGCGGTTCAATCATCTACCCCACCTACAGCAGCCTCCACTCCACTACCCACTCCAGCAGCTCTGAATGCTGCTGGGAGTAAAATGAACTCCATTAGTGTGTTAAAGTCTTTCCCTTTGACGGTGGAAATAGAAGGAGAAGAAAGAAAGAAGAGGGTAGAAAAGATTGAGATAGAGAGTGTTGCTAACGATTGTATCTCGCTGCCTTTGCCCACACTGACTGCTGGCACTGCACAGCCCAAGTCGCAGCGTCAATTAGTACCGCCTCTGCCTGAGCCCTCCACACCACCCTCAGCCTCTCTGTCGCTGTGCCACCTTTCACTCGACCATCAGCACAGTCAGCAGTTCAGCCATCTGCTCCATCTCCCGCAGTTCAGCCATCTGCTCCATCTCCTGCAACTCAGTTAGCCGCTCAAGCACCTGCTCAACTTCCTCAACAAATATCACTACACTCAGTAGCTCAGTCTCTAGTACCGTCACCTGATCTATCGCTAGTTCAGTGTGCTGCCCAGCACGTAACTCAGTCTGCTGCCCAGCACGTAACTCAGTCTGCTGCCCAGCACGTAACTCAGTCTGCTGCCCAGCACGTAACTCTGTCTGCTGCCCAGCACGTAACTCTGTCTGCTGCCCAGCCCCTTTGTTCCTCTGCTGGATGTTCAGAGGAGCTCAGTCTGCCAAGTGAGGACCGTTTACCTGGGCTGGAACAGACTGACTGCCCCGCACAGCCCCAGCCGCAGCATCACGAGCTGGCTGTGAGCCCTGTGCTGTCTCTACCAGCTTTACCTTTGGCAGAGGTCTTGATACCTGCTGGTCACACATCTGTCTCTGCTGAAGGGTCCAAGGGGCCGCTTCCGCTATCATCTGTTTCGCCATCCACATCAACTACACTGCCATCATCTCCACCGCCTGCTGCTGTATCACCATCATCACCGTCTGTAGCTGCAATGTTGTCAGAGGGGCCCATGCCACCAGTTGAGGAGCTCAGCGAGCCGGAGGAGCTCATGCTGCCCGATCAGGAGCTCAGCGAGCCCGAGCTGGAACCAGCGCCGCCAGCTGCGGAGCCCTGCGAGCCAGAGCCGGAGCAGCTCAGCGAGCCGGAGCAGGAGCAGAGGAACTCGGTGAGCGGGAGGAGCCCGTGCTGCCAGCGGAAGACCTCAGCAAGCCGGAGGGACCCGCTCAGCCGAAGCCGGAGGTCAGTGAGTTGGAGGGACCTCCACGCCATCCACATCCAGCGCATCCACGTCAGCGACCAGTGTGTCATAAGCCACGTGCCACACCTCTCTCTTGCTCACAGGAGCAGTGCCGTTGCCGTCGGACCTGGGACAGACCGCCGGAGGAGCAGCGTCGTTGCCGTTTTGGGTTCACTATCAGTAGCATTATAACACCCATCCAGCTGTATAGAAACTCTGTCATGCTAGCTAGCACGCAGTACGAGTTATTGTAACTGACTGTAAAAAGTCAGCACAACGAAAATAAACTACACCTGAATTTGGTTTATATTTGACCCAGATAGAGTGCAGGTCATAACTTCTTACCTGAAGTTCAGTTCACCTGACACTCGGACCGGCGGCCGCGTCGGGTCTCCTTCTCCTTCGCCTGTGCCCCGCGTTAGCCACCACCGGTCGATCAGCGGCCGCC
>NW_024584396.1:14579-17327 GCF_018398535.1 Haplochromis burtoni
TCGGCTCACAAAAACAAAAAATCGCCGCCAGTCCCACTATGGTCATGCCATCAGTTAACCCTTTGCATGCCAGCTGTGGTACGCGTGCCCAGGGTTGCCGACCCCTGAGTTTAAAGGAATCTTCTCCAAACAAGCTAAGGATGAATTTCAGAGTTTTATGCTCTCCTCTGAGAAATCAGAAGGTTTCACTAACAGCAGCAGAACTATTGGTCCAAGAGAACAGAAAGGTAACATTTATGCACTTTCACCTCTTGAATTTTTTCCTCACACTGAAGAGATCCACATTTAATACTTTTTCTTTCCACTCTCCACAAAGTTTTTGGCACTGGAAATCATCCTTTCCAATAATACAATTAATAAGCTTGTTTATTTTTCACATCATCTTTTTTCAAGTATCACACTGCAAGAAAAAAAGAATTAACTTTATATTTAATAAAATATTTAGTGAGCTATATGTGCTATATTACACGTTACACTGCACTGTATTGTTTTTATTCATCTGTCTGATTTGTGCAGTTCCATTTTCTAACTAAACATTTGTCCTATCATTTCACCAATTGCTAAAGTCTACCAAGAACTATATCAGTATATTTACATCACATAAACAGACAAGGATCTGTGTATTTTAAACAGTGGTTACGTCACAAAATAATATAACCAATGCATTCTGCTGTAGTTTCCCAGCTTTATTATTCTTTAGAATTCTTTTAAAATCACACAGTTACTAAATGTTATGACAACTTAGTTTTTAAATGCAGTTTTTTGTGTGTTTAAAAAAAACTGGATCCTGTGTAATTAAAGTAGCAATTTTTAAGTCAGTTATTTCAGAAGATTCTTATGTTGGCTCAGCGATTAGAGCTGATGATTCACAGCAACAGGATTCCTTAAACTCTATCAGTGTGCATTTTCTTCTCATGTTTGTGTAAGAGTTCTGGTTTATCCCACCATCAAAAAACATATTAGGTTTAACAGGCCAAAGGACTATGATGAAAGATTCCAAATCTCAAGTTTAACTTTAGGGTTAAATTTAGTTTAAAACAAAACAGCAGAAAATAATAATAATAAAAATAAATCTCCAACAGCAGAAGAAGTTTTTGTTGGACAACTACAGTTTTTGGTTTGTTTGTATTGACTTTAGATGAATTTTGTTTTTATAAAGTTTAAACCCACCAACTATGAAAAATATGCATCTGATGAAAAAGGAGAATTTTGACTCAGTTCAGTTCAAATTAATTTGCACTTTCATTAAGGAAAATACGTATTTGATTGCTTTACAAAAAGTGCTTAGTACTCTGTGGCAAAACCTTGTTGTATTGTCTTGTATTTGGCCAAGACCTTTGCAGATCCTCTACAAGTCATTAATGTTTCATGGCTGATGTTTGGCAACTCAAACCTTCAGCTCCCCCCCAGATTTTCTGTGGGATTAAGGTCTGGAGACTGACTAGGCCACTCCAAGATCTTAATATGCTCCTTTTTGAGCCAATTTGTTGTTGCCTTGGCTGTGTGTTTTGGATAATTGGCATGCTAGAATACCCACCCATGACCCATTTTCAGTGTCCTGGCTGAGGGAAGGTTCTCACCCAAGATTTGATGGTACATTCCAGCCTTGTGCAGGTCCACAATCATGTCCCTGACATTCTTTGAAAGATCTGTGGTCTTGGCCATGGTGCAGAGTCTGAAATCTGTATAGATGGATTGCTTCTATGGACAGCTGTCTTTTACAGCTGTTACCTGTATAAAATATACCAGGGAGCCAGAAATCTTGCTCATTGATAGGGTATGTAATATTTATCTCCTTCATGAAAAGGCAAATTAATTTATAACTTTTTTGAAATGCATTTTTCTGGATTTTTTGGTTATTGTTCTGTCTCTCACTGTCACACTGTTGTTTAACAAACTTACTATTGAAATTATAGACTGATCATTTCTTTGTTAGTAGGCGAACTTACAAAATCAGCAGGGGTGCAAATATTTTTTTCCTAACTGTATGTTTCATCATTGTCAAAACAATAATTCCTACAACCGTGTTTTAGAAATGTATATTCTGCTTACATTTATCTGTATCTTTACTGTACAACCACAGTGCTTGCAGAGATTTTATTTGTTGGATAAAAGAATAATTAATAAATTAATTAATCAAGTGGTTTCTTAATGATAAATATTTTCTTTTGGCTTACTTAAATTTAAGTGCAAAAGAAAAGTAAGTGGACATTATTTAACTAATTATTGTAATGGGATTTTGTAAAATCTTATAATCCAATTTAGAGCTGCCTCAAATTTTGAATTGTTTACAATATAATAGTCTGTGAAACCGTGCTTTTTTAATTTGATATTATATTCGTATAGTATTTTTAAAGTGGGTATATGATTTCCGGTAACCTGTCAGAGACAGTCATTGGGGGACCTGGAACTATTGCCGAATAACTGGTTACTTCTTCAGGCAGAGAGAACAAAAAATAGAAAAACAAGAACAAGGAAGCTAGGGAGACAGGTTACCCCATTTTACGATCCTTTGATATAATCAGAGCAACATACACTGTGCATTTTTTTCAGTCGCGTTATTCAGCTTCTGCTCAAACTGCACAATTGACTCGCAGGGGTTAAAAGTTCGTAGGTCACGATGCAGGATCTCACACAGTGGCTGTATCCCAATTCAGGGTCTGCAGCCTTAAAGGCTGCATTCTAAGGCCGATTACGTCACAGCGTCGCGACGAAGACTGTCCCAATTCGAAGGCTGCTCGAAATGCG
>NW_024584397.1:0-1348 GCF_018398535.1 Haplochromis burtoni
TATTTATTAGTTTCAGATGTAGCCATTCTTGTATTTGCTGGTTTGTGTTGTTGTGTTTGCACATTTCTGTTGCTTGTGGGGCTCGCACACAAGAATTTCACTCGCATGTGCTGTGCCAGTGTGCCTGCACATGCGATGTGACAATAAAAGTGATTTGATTTGATTTGATTTGATTTGCTCCTCATGATAGTTTGCAGAAGGTCATTGCTTCACTTGAGGCTTGCAGATGAATTCTTTTATGACACCAATCTGTTACCTGGCAACACTGTCAAAGTTCACTTTTTCACTTAAATTTGACTCTGTTTTCAATGAGAAAACAACACGTAGTATGTGAATTCTGTGCTATTTGAATGTTTTCATTAGGAAAATTGTGAGACATTAATTACAATAAAAACTAAATTCAGTGCATGAAACTCTGCTGATAAACAGAGCAATTGAATCTTGTGAGCCTGTTAATTATTTACAGATAGTCTGATCATTTTAAAGGATGGGCTACATGCAACACGTACGTCACCCTGTGACATTAATATTGGTTTTATAATATTTCATGCATTGTATTTAAAGTGGGTCTGCATTCAGAGCTCTCATCATTATTTTCTTATTCTTTTCTTCTTGTACTTTGTGCAAAACCCTCTTATTTTTAACAACAACTCAAGAGGTTAGTCAGTGCAGCTAAAGCCTGGCCAGAAATCGCAGTTTGTCCTCTTTAAGAACACTGCCAGGCTCCGTAGATACCTATCAATGATTTACACAGTGTGATGAGATAATGGACGGCGGCATTCGGGTATGTATTTGTTTGTTTTAGTGTTATCTAAAATTTATTTTGGAACTTAACTTCACAGAAAACATCACTTTGAGACTGTTCTGTGGTGTCTTAACTTAAAAGCATGCTGGTGATTATCAGCTGTTATTTATGTATAATTGACAGCAACACAGTAAGAAAAACTGGAACAGAAGCGAAAGCTTAAAGCCATGACACATTATCATTTATAGCAGTGACATCACCCTGACAGTAAAATGACCAATTGAAAAGCTTTGTTCACCTTCAAGTTGCTTAGGTTAGGAAAGTTTTGAACTTTGTCTGCAGATGAGTGCTATGTTTTCCTAGTTAATTTTGTGTCAGTCAAGCTGAAACCTCTCTTGTCTCGTTCTCTCTTTGTTTTTTTAATTGTCTTTTTACTTTCAGTCGTTTTCTGTTCTCTTCCAAATGGACAGTCTTCGCATTACATCTCAGTCCCGAATTCTCACTGTACTGGTTTTTCATTTTTTCTTAATACACATCTGCAGAGGTAAATAAATTGTTAATTATATACTGTCTTATTGAAGCATGAAGTGCTAGAAAGAAAAG
>NW_024584397.1:1720-3484 GCF_018398535.1 Haplochromis burtoni
AATCATTTGTGGGAAGAACATCACTGTTTCCTGATGAGCTGAAACATGGAAACATTTCACTGAAACTCTCTAATGTGAAAATATCTGACCAGGGAACGTATAAATGTTTTATTCCAGCACTGGAAAAGAACTCATTCATTCAGCTACTTGTTGGTAAGTAAATATCATTAGATTATTATGTATATGGACAAAGGAATTAAAAAAAAATGTTCCAAGATATGATTCAAGAGCACAATTCCAATATTAATTCAAAGTGAATAAGAAGAGTGTTGCATTGACTGAATTATAGTCCCCAGTTTCACAGCTAGGTGAGGCCTGCTACCTGTTAATCCCTAGCAAATTGACAGGAATAATTTTTTTAACTGTTAGAACTTGCATTTATTAGCTGGTGAAATTATCTCCCCATCACTCGTGTTAACTGGTGATGTAAGTGCTGACAGAAGTAGCAGAATGGTTTCTTAAGTGTATAAAATTATACTCTGCTTAAATTCAATCAGATGCTCCAAACTAACTGTATGTGGCACAAAACCCCCTTAACCCTTCAATTAAAAGTAAAAGGCTGCACTTTAGTAACATTGTGATCATGTGATTTAAAATCTACTACTGTACTTTAAAGAGGCAATATTACAAAAACTGTTGCTGTCCAAATACTTACATGCTGCATGTTCATTTTATTTAGTGTATTTTTATACTTCAGTTTTATTCTTTCTCTTCTGCTCAGTATCAGATGCCATTTCTGTGCCTGTCATCAGTTTATCAGCTATTAATAAAGCCAGAAGCGGAGTGGTGTTACAGTGTGAGTCTGCAGGCTGGTATCCAGAGCCTGAGCTGCTGTGGTTGGACGGTGAGGGAAACCTCCTCTCTGCTGGACCTACAGAGACCCTCAGAGGTCCTGATGACCTCTATACTGTCAGCAGCAGAGTGACTGTGGAGAAGAGACACAGCAACAACATCACCTGCAGACTCCAACAGAGGAACACCAACCAGAGCAGAGAGACACACATACATGTTCCAGGTAAACACAATTTGTAAATACGTGGCATGATGTCGATTTTGGTTTTAAGTGAGTCTAGTTTGATCAAGATGTCATTCCATTCATGTATATGCTCTCATTGCAGATGATTTCTTCCCGCTCGTGTGCAGTCCTGCTGTACCCATCATTGTTTGTTTGACTGTTTGCACCATTTTAACTTTAGCAAGTGGCTTGTTTATGTTTAAATGGAGACAACAAATAACCAGTAAGTCACAAATGGGAAATTATTCTCATGTGTTTAATAGGTATTTTCAAAATGTGTAATGAAGTGAATCTAAATAAAAACAGATAATCTAGTTTTATTTGTTATCATCAGGGTAACTGGGTAACTTAAAACCAAATCTACTGTTCTTATTTTACACAGAGACAAGGAGGAACCAGTTGGATGAAATGGAGAAGGGACAAAAATACAGTTACTCTAAAAGGGACATAAATCAGAAAGAAAATGAGCACGGAAAACTAATGGCACATGAACCAGTGCCATCTGAGGTTTTGGAAGAAGGTGCTAACACAAGCAGTCATGTAAGAAACAGCAATGTGATCATCACAGGTTCAGTAAATAAACTAAAACACAGTAGAACTTTATAATAAAAACACTTTTGTGTTTTCAATGAAGCATTTAGTGTAACCAAGGGAACACAATGCTAAATACTGATAGATCTGATAAAACAAAATGTGACAATGTGCAATTGTTTAGATGTAACAACCAAACTACTTTCTACTTAATTCTC